>NW_027207390.1:300000-483025 GCF_963455315.2 Globicephala melas
ATGTTTCTTTTTCTGTGTGACTTATTTCAGTTAGAATCATCGTACCTGAATCCACTCATTATGCTGCTACGGGCCTGATGACATAGATTTCATTGCTGAGTGATATTGCTTTGTAAGTAAATACCACAACTTCTTTATCCATTTTTCACTTTCTGCGATGTTGAACTTGTACGGTAAACGAGGTTCTTGTAAACAGAGGCGTCCCAAACTTTGGGGTGGCTGTGTCTTTTTGATTTTAATTTCCCTAAGCTATAGGACCATAAGTGGAAGTGCCCTAGGCTCTGTTGCTTTGTTTTTTAGATGTTTCAGGAAACACCATACACTTCTCCCGAGTGTCTGTTGGCAATTTACATCCCGCCCATCAGCATAACAAGGCTCCCAGTTCTCCATGGCCTGTCCTGCCTTTCTGGATTTTACACTTTTTTCAGATGGCCCTTTTGACCGGGGGGAAGTGAGACTTCATTGTAGTGCAGATTTCCTTTGCAAGCTTGCTTGGTTGGCCAAAAAGGGCGTATGCGTTTTTTCCTGAATATATTCAGGAAAAAACGCATACGCCCTTTTTGGCCAAGTGCATCATTGTGGACGTTCTGCCTCTTTTCCTATGCTTTCAATGCAATTCCAGTCTACCTCCTGAAATCGGTTTCCTGCAATTCTGCCCCGCTTTCAAGTCCTCTTGGCAGCCTTACTTCAGTATATTTTTGGACGATAGCTGTCATTTATAACTCTGCAGGTTTGTGAATTACAGTGCCCCTGAGCTCCTTTCTTCAACTCGCTTTCTTTTGAGCTGGCCGCAACACCGCAGGATGGCTTCAGGCCCTAATCTGGTTCCGGCACGGCACGCTGAGCCTTTGGTTATTTCCTCTTTCTGGTGGGAAATGAGAGTTAAATTTGCCCGTCCAGACACCTCCAGCTAGTCTCTCATTGGTTCTCGCTATTCCTGTTCATCTTCCGCAGAAATTGCAAACTGGGCCAAACAGGAGATTAAAGGGACGGACTCTCCAAGTCAGGAGAGTGTTAGTAAAGCGTCTGGAATATTGCACCTGAGTACCAGGGTACGGAAACTGAGACATATTTGAACACGTCTCCCGATCACATGGTTGATCATACTCTAGGTTCCACATGCATGTTTTAGCTGAAGGAAGAATACCTTAAACCTGGGTAGTTGAAACCCGTGGAATGGGTACCATGCAATATGACTTCAAAGGGTCTTCATTTGCTCACCGAACCTCTCCAATCCTATCACTGCTGCGTTTATGCCCCTGTACACATGCTTGATTCTCTTTCGGAGACATAGCAATCCATAGGTTTTAAGATACTTACTAGTCAGGTACATTCTTAGGCGTTTAATATGCGGTGTTGAGTCCATTTCGTTGAGCAAGGAGTAGCTCTTGTCTATTCCATATTTGGCTTAAGGAACTTTATCTGTGCTCGTTTCAATCTCTGGTTTTATGCAGCACCCCAACTCACCTTTACCCTTAAGCAAGCATAAGTTGGTTTTCTAAATTTGAGACCCTGTTCTGTTCTGTAATTCAGTTCCTGTGTAGCCAAGTTTACATTCCGTGTATTACTGATATCTTATGATGTTTCTTTTTCTGTGTGACTTATTTCAGTTAGAATCATCATACCTGAATCCACTCATTGTGCTGCTAAGGGCCTGATGACATAGATTTCATTGCTGAGTGATATTGCTTTGTAAGTAAATACCACAACTTCTTTATCCATTTTTCACTTTCTGCGATGTTGAACTTGTACTGTAAACGAGGTTCTTGTAAACAGAGGCGTCCCAAACTTTGGGGTGGCTGTGTCTTTTTGATTTTAATTTCCCTAAGCTATAGGACCATAAGTGGAAGTGCCCTAGGCTCTGTTGCTTTGTTTTTTAGATGTTTCAGGAAACACCATACACATCTCCCGAGTGTCTGTTGGCAATTTACATCCCGCCCATCAGCATAACAAGGCTCCCAGTTCTCCATGGCCTGTCCTGCCTTTCTGGATTTTACACTTTTTTCAGATGGCCCTTTTGACCGGGGGGAAGTGAGACTTCATTGTAGTGCAGATTTCCTTTGCAAGCTTGCTTGGTTGGCCAAAAAGGGCGTATGCGTTTTTTCCTGAATATATTCAGGAAAAAACGCATACGCCCTTTTTGGCCAAGTGCATCATTGTGGACGTTCTGCCTCTTTTCCTATGCTTTCAATGCAATTCCAGTCTACCTCCTGAAATCGGTTTCCTGCAATTCTGCCCTGTTTTCAAGTCCTCTTGGCAGCCTTACTTCAGTATATTTTTGGACGATAGCTGTCATTTATAACTCTGCAGGTTTGTGAATTACAGTGCCCCTGAGCTCCTTTCTTCAACTCGCTTTCTTGTGACCTGGCCGCAACACCGCAGGATGGCTTCAGGCCCTAATCTGGTTCCGGCACGGCACGCTGAGCCCTTGGTTAATTCCTCTTCCTGGTGGGAAATGAGAGTTAAATTTGCCCGTCCAGACACCTCCAGCTAGTCTCTCATTGGTTCTCGCTATTCCTGTTCATCTTCCGCAGAAATTGCAAACTGGGCCAAACAGGAGATTAAAGGGACGGACTCTGCAAGTCAGGAGAGTGTTAGTAAAGCGTCTGGAATGTTGCACCCGAGTACCAGGGTACGAAAACTGAGACATATTTGAACACGTCTCCCGATCACATGGTTGATCATACTCTAGGTTCCACATGCATGTTTTAGCTGAAGGAAGAATACCTTAAACCTGGGTAGTTGAAACCCGTGGAATGGGTACCATGCAATATGACTTCAAAGGGTCTTCATTTGCTCACCGAACCTCTCCAATCCTATCACTGCTGCGTTTATGCCCCTGTACACATGCTTGATTCTCTTTCGGAGACATAGCAATCCATAGGTTTTAAGATACTTACTAGTCAGGTACATTCTTAGGCGTTTAATATGCGGTGTTGAGTCCATTTCGTTGAGCAAGGAGTAGCTCTTGTCTATTCCATATTTGGCTTAAGGAACTTTATCTGTGCTCGTTTCAATCTCTGGTTTTATGCAGCACCCCAACTCACCTTTACCCTTAAGCAAGCATAAGTTGGTTTTCTAAATTTGAGACCCTGTTCTGTTCTGTAATTCAGTTCCTGTGTAGCCAAGTTTACATTCCGTGTATTACTGATATCTTATGATGTTTCTTTTTCTGTGTGACTTATTTCAGTTAGAATCATCATACCTGAATCCACTCATTGTGCTGCTAAGGGCCTGATGACATAGATTTCATTGCTGAGTGATATTGCTTTGTAAGTAAATACCACACCTTCTTTATCCATTTTTCACCTTCTACGATGTTGAACTTGTACTGTAAACGAGGTTCTTGTAAACAGAGGCGTCCCAAACTTTGGGGTGGCTGTGTCTTTTTGATTTTAATTTCCCTAAGCTATAGGACCATAAGTGGAAGTGCCCTAGGCTCTGTTGCTTTGTTTTTTAGATGTTTCAGGAAACACCATACACTTCTCCCGAGTGTCTGTTGGCAATTTACATCCCGCCCATCAGCATAACAAGGCTCCCAGTTCTCCATGGCCTGTCCTGCCTTTCTGGATTTTACACTTTTTTCAGATGGCCCTTTTGACCGGGGGGAAGTGAGACTTCATTGTAGTGCAGATTTCCTTTGCAAGCTTGCTTGGTTGGCCAAAAAGTGCGTATGCATTTTTTCCTGAATATATTCAGGAAAAAACGCATACGCCCTTTTTGACCAAGTGCATCATTGTGGACGTTCTGCCTCTTTTCCTATGCTTTCAATGCAATTCCAGTCTACCTCCTGAAATCAGTTTCCTGCAATTCTGCCCCGCTTTCGAGTCCTCTTGGCCGCCTTACTTCAGTATATTTTTGGACGATAGCTGTCATTTATAACTCTGCAGGTTTGTGAATTACAGTGCCCCTGAGCTCCTTTCTTCAACTCGCTTTCTTGTGACCTGGCCGCAACACCGCAGGATGGCTTCAGGCCCTAATCTGGTTCCGGCACGGCACGCTGAGCCTTTGGTTATTTCCTCTTCCTGGTGGGAAATGAGAGTTAAATTTGCCCGTCCAGACACCTCCAGCTAGTCTCTCATTGGTGTTCCCTATTCCTGTTCATCTTCCGCAGAAATTGCAAACTGGGCCAAACAGGAGGTTAAAGGCGCTGACTCTCCAAGTGGGGAGAGTGTTAGTAAAGCATCTGGAATGTTGCACCCGAGTAACAGGGGAGGAAAACTGAGACATATTTGAACACGTCTCCCGTTCACATGGTTGATCATACTCTGGGTTCCACATGCATGATTTAGCTGAAGGAAGAATACCTTAAACCTGGAGAGTTGAGACCCGTGGAATGGGTACCATGCAATATGACTTCAAAGGGTCTTCATTTGCTCACCGAACCTCTCCAATCCTATCACTGCTGCGTTTATGCCCCTGTACACACGCTTGATTCTCTTTTGGAGACATAGCAATCCATAGGTTTTAAGATACTTACTAGTCAGGTACATTCTTAGGCGTTTAATATGGGGTGTTGAGTCCATTTCATTGAGCAAGGAGTAGCTCTTGTCTATTCCATATTTGGCTTAAGGAACTTTATCTGTGCTCGTTTCAATCTCTGGTTTTATGCAGCACCCCAACTCACCTTTACCCTTAAGCAAGCATAAGTTGGTTTTCTAAATTTGAGACCCTGTTCTGTTCTGTAATTCAGTTCCTGTGTAGCCAAGTTTACATTCCGTGTATTACTGATATCTTATGATGTTTCTTTTTCTGTGTGACTTATTTCAGTTAGAATCATCGTACCTGAATCCACTCATTATGCTGCTACGGGCCTGATGACATAGATTTCATTGCTGAGTGATACTGCATTGTACGTAAGTACCACAAGTTCTTTATCCATTTTTCACTTTCTGTGATATTGAACTTGTACGGTAAACGAGGTTCTTGTAAACAGAGGCGTCCCAAACTTTGGGGTGGCTGTGTCTTTTTGATTTTAATTTCCCTAAGCTATAGGACCATAAGTGGAAGTGCCCTAGGCTCTGTTGCTTTGTTTTTTAGATGTTTCAGGAAACACCATACACTTCTCCCGAGTGTCTGTTGGCAATTTACATCCCGCCCATCAGCATAACAAGGCTCCCAGTTCTCCATGGCCTGTCCTGCCTTTCTGGATTTTACACTTTTTTCAGATGGCCCTTTTGACCGGGGGGATGTGAGACTTCATTGTAGTGCAGATTTCCTTTGCAAGCTTGCTTGGTTGGCCAAAAAGGGCGTATGCGTTTTTTCCTGAATATATTCAGGAAAAAACGCATACGCCCTTTTTGGCCAAGTGCATCATTGTGGACGTTCTGCCTCTTTTCCTATGCTTTCAATGCAATTCCAGTCTACCTCCTGAAATCGGTTTCCTGCAATTCTGCCCCGCTTTCAAGTCCTCTTGGCAGCCTTACTTCAGTATATTTTTGGACGATAGCTGTCATTTATAACTCTGCAGGTTTGTGAATTACAGTGCCCCTGAGCTCCTTTCTTCAACTCGCTTTCTTTTGAGCTGGCCGCAACACCGCAGGATGGCTTCAGGCCCTAATCTGGTTCCGGCACGGCACGCTGAGCCTTTGGTTAATTCCTCTTCCTGGTGGGAAATGAGAGTTAAATTTGCACGTCCAGACACCTCCAGCTAGTCTCTCATTGGTTCTCGCTATTCCTGTTCATCTTCCGCAGAAATTGCAAACTGGGCCAAACAGGAGATTAAAGGGACGGACTCTCCAAGTGGGGAGAGTGTTAGTAAAGCGTCTGGAATGTTGCACCCGAGTACCAGGGTACGAAAACTGAGACATATTTGAACACGTCTCCCGATCACATGGTTGATCATACTCTAGGTTCCACATGCATGTTTTAGCTGAAGGAAGAATACCTTAAACCTGGGTAGTTGAAACCCGTGGAATGGGTACCATGCAATATGACTTCAAAGGGTCTTCATTTGCTCACCGAACCTCTCCAATCCTATCACTGCTGCGTTTATGCCACTGTACACATGCTTGATTCTCTTTCGGAGACATAGCAATCCATAGGTTTTAAGATACTTACTAGTCAGGTACATTCTTAGGCGTTTAATATGCGGTGTTGAGTCCATTTCGTTGAGCAAGGAGTAGTTCTTGTCTATTCCATATTTGGCTTAAGGAACTTTATCTGTGCTCGTTTCAATATCTGGTTTTATGCAGCACCCCAACTCACCTTTACCCTTAAGCAAGCATAAGTTGGTTTTCTAAATTTGAGACCCTGTTCTGTTCTGTAATTCAGTTCCTGTGTAGCCAAGTTTACATTCCGTGTATTACTGATATCTTATGATGTTTCTTTTTCTGTGTGACTTATTTCAGTTAGAATCATCATACCTGAATCCACTCATTGTGCTGCTAAGGGCCTGATGACATAGATTTCATTGCTGAGTGATATTGCTTTGTAAGTAAATACCACAACTTCTTTATCCATTTTTCACTTTCTGCGATGTTGAACTTGTACGGTAAACGAGGTTCTTGTAAACAGAGGCGTCCCAAACTTTGGGGTGGCTGTGTCTTTTTGATTTTAATTTCCCTAAGCTATAGGACCATAAGTGGAAGTGCCCTAGGCTCTGTTGCTTTGTTTTTTAGATGTTTCAGGAAACACCATACACTTCTCCCGAGTGTCTGTTGGCAATTTACATCCCGCCCATCAGCATAACAAGGCTCCCAGTTCTCCATGGCCTGTCCTGCCTTTCTGGATTTTACACTTTTTTCAGATGGCCCTTTTGACCGGGGGGAAGTGAGACTTCATTGTAGTGCAGATTTCCTTTGCAAGCTTGCTTGGTTGGCCAAAAAGGGCGTATGCGTTTTTTCCTGAATATATTCAGGAAAAAACGCATACGCCCTTTTTGGCCAAGTGCATCATTGTGGACGTTCTGCCTCTTTTCCTATGCTTTCAATGCAATTCCAGTCTACCTCCTGAAATCGGTTTCCTGCAATTCTGCCCCGCTTTCAAGTCCTCTTGGCAGCCTTACTTCAGTATATTTTTGGACGATAGCTGTCATTTATAACTCTGCAGGTTTGTGAATTACAGTGCCCCTGAGCTCCTTTCTTCAACTCGCTTTCTTGTGACCTGGCCGCAACACCGCAGGATGGCTTCAGGCCCTAATCTGGTTCCGGCACGGCACGCTGAGCCTTTGGTTATTTCCTCTTCCTGGTGGGAAATGAGAGTTAAATTTGCCCGTCCAGACACCTCCAGCTAGTCTCTCATTGGTGTTCCCTATTCCTGTTCATCTTCCGCAGAAATTGCAAACTGGGCCAAACAGGAGGTTAAAGGCGCTGACTCTCCAAGTGGGGAGAGTGTTAGTAAAGCGTCTGGAATGTTGCACCCGAGTACCAGGGGAGGAAAACTGAGACATATTTGAACACGTCTCCCGTTCACATGGTTTATCATACTCTAGGTTCCACATGCATGATTTAGCTGAAGGAAGAATACCTTAAACCTGGAGAGTTGAGACCCGTGGAATGGGTACCATGCAATATGACTTCAAAGGGTCTTCATTTGCTCACCGAACCTCTCCAATCCTATCACTGCTGCGTTTATGCCCTTGTACACACGCTTGATTCTCTTTTGGAGACATAGCAATCCATAGGTTTTAAGATACTTACTAGTCAGGTACATTCTTAGGCGTTTAATATGGGGTGTTGAGTCCATTTCGTTGAGCAAGGAGTAGCTCTTGTCTAGTCCATATTTGGCTTAAGGAACTTTATCTGTGCTCATTTCAATCTCTGGTTTTATGCAGCACCCCAACTCACCTTTCCCCTTAAGCAAGCATAAGTTGGTTTTCTAAATTTGAGACCCTGTTCTGTTTTGGAATTCAGTTCCTGTGTAGCCAAGTTTACATTCCGTGTATTACTGATATCTTATGATGTTTCTTTTTCTGTGTGACTTATTTCAGTGAGAATCATCGTACCTGAATCCACTCATTATGCTGCTACGGGCCTGATGACATAGATTTCATTGCTGAGTGATACTGCATTGTACGTAAGTACCACAAGTTCTTTATCCATTTTTCACTTTCTGTGATATTGAACTTGTACGGTAAACGAGGTTCTTGTAAACAGAGGCGTCCCAAACTTTGGGGTGGCTGTGTCTTTTTGATTTTAATTTCCCTAAGCTATAGGACCATAAGTGGAAGTGCCCTAGGCTCTGTTGCTTTGTTTTTTAGATGTTTCAGGAAACACCATACACTTCTCCCGAGTGTCTGTTGGCAATTTACATCCCGCCCATCAGCATAACAAGGCTCCCAGTTCTCCATGGCCTGTCCTGCCTTTCTGGATTTTACACTTTTTTCAGATGGCCCTTTTGACCGGGGGGAAGTGAGACTTCATTGTAGTGCAGATTTCCTTTGCAAGCTTGCTTGGTTGGCCAAAAAGGGCATATGCGTTTTTTCCTGAATATATTCAGGAAAAAACGCATACGCGCTTTTTGGCCAAGTGCATCATTGTGGACGTTCTGCCTCTTTTCCTATGCTTTCAAAGCAATTCCAGTCTACCTCCTGAAATCGGTTTCCTGCAATTCTGCCCCGCTTTCAAGTCCTCTTGGCAGCCTTACTTCAGTATATTTTTGGACGATAGCTGTCATTTATAACTCTGCAGGTTTGTGAATTACAGTGCCCCTGAGCTCCTTTCTTCAACTCGCTTTCTTTTGAGCTGGCCGCAACACCGCAGGATGGCTTCAGGCCCTAATCTGGTTCCGGCACGGCACGCTGAGCCTTTGGTTAATTCCTCTTCCTGGTGGGAAATGAGAGTTAAATTTGCCCGTCCAGACACCTCCAGCTAGTCTCTCATTGGTGTTCCCTATTCCTGTTCATCTTCCGCAGAAAATTGCAAACTGGGCCAAACAGGAGGTTAAAGGCGCTGACTCTCCAAGTGGGGAGAGTGTTAGTAAAGCATCTGGAATGTTGCACCCGAGTACCAGGGGAGGAAAACTGAGACATATTTGAACACGTCTCCCGTTCACATGGTTGATCATACTCTGGGTTCCACATGCATGTTTTAGCTGAAGGAAGAATACCTTAAACCTGGAGAGTTGAGACCCGTGGAATGGGTACCATGCAATATGACTTCAAAGGGTCTTCATTTGCTCACCGAACCTCTCCAATCCTATCACTGCTGCGTTTATGCCCCTGTACACATGCTTGATTCTCTTTTGGAGACATAGCAATCCATAGGTTTTAAGATACTTACTAGTCAGGTACATTCTTAGGCGTTTAATATGGGGTGTTGAGTCCATTTCGTTGAGCAAGGAGTAGCTCTTGTCTATTCCATATTTGGCTTAAGGAACTTTATCTGTGCTCGTTTCAATCTCTGGTTTTATGCAGCACCCCAACTCACCTTTCCCCTTAAGCAAGCATAAGTTGGTTTTCTAAATTTGAGACCCTGTTCTGTTCTGTAATTCAGTTCCTGTGTAGCCAAGTTTACATTCCGTGTATTACTGATATCTTATGATGTTTCTTTTTCTGTGTGACTTATTTCAGTTAGAATCATCGTACCTGAATCCACTCATTATGCTGCTACGGGCCTGATGACATAGATTTCATTGCTGAGTGATATTGCTTTGTAAGTAAATACCACAACTTCTTTATCCATTTTTCACTTTCTGCGATGTTGAACTTGTACGGTAAACGAGGTTCTTGTAAACAGAGGCGTCCCAAACTTTGGGGTGGCTGTGTCTTTTTGATTTTAATTTCCCTATGCTATAGGACCATAAGTGGAAGTGCCCTAGGCTCTGTTGCTTTGTTTTTTAGATGTTTCAGGAAACACCATACACTTCTCCCGAGTGTCTGTTGGCAATTTACATCCCGCCCATCAGCATAACAAGGCTCCCAGTTCTCCATGGCCTGTCCTGCCTTTCTGGATTTTACACTTTTTTCAGATGGCCCTTTTGACCGGGGGGAAGTGAGACTTCATTGTAGTGCAGATTTCCTTTGCAAGCTTGCTTGGTTGGCCAAAAAGGGCGTATGCGTTTTTTCCTGAATATATTCAGGAAAAAACGCATACGCCCTTTTTGGCCAAGTGCATCATTGTGGACGTTCTGCCTCTTTTCCTATGCTTTCAATGCAATTCCAGTCTACCTCCTGAAATCGGTTTCCTGCAATTCTGCCCCGCTTTCGAGTCCTCTTGGCAGCCTTACTTCAGTATATTTTTGGACGATAACTGTCATTTATAACTCTGCAGGTTTGTGAATTACAGTGCCCCTGAGCTCCTTTCTTCAACTCGCTTTCTTTTGAGCTGGCCGCAACACCGCAGGATGGCTTCAGGCCCTAATCTGGTTCCGGCCCGGCACGCTGAGCCTTTGGTTAATTCCTCTTTCTGGTGGGAAATGAGAGTTAAATTTGCCCGTCCAGACACCTCCAGCTAGTCTCTCATTGGTTCTCGCTATTCCTGTTCATCTTCCGCAGAAATTGCAACTGGGCCAAACAGGAGGTTAAAGGGACTGACTCTCCAAGTCGGGAGAGTGTTAGTAAAGCGTCTGGAATGTTGCACCCGAGTACCAGGGTACGAAAACTGAGACATATTTGAACACGTCTCCCGATCACATGGTTGATCATACTCTAGGTTCCACATGCATGTTTTAGCTGAAGGAAGAATACCTTAAACCTGGGTAGTTGAAACCCGTGGAATGGGTACCATGCAATATGACTTCAAAGGGTCTTCATTTGCTCACCGAACCTCTCCAATCCTATCACTGCTGCGTTTATGTCCCTGTACACATGCTTGATTCTCTTTCGGAGACATAGCAATCCATCGGTTTTAAGATACTTAAGAGTCAGGTACATTCTTAGGCGTTTAATATGCGGTGTTGAGTCCATTTCGTTGAGCAAGGAGTAGCTCTTGTCTATTCCATATTTGGCTTAAGGAACTTTATCTGTGCTCATTTCAATCTCTGGTTTTATGCAGCACCCCAACTCACCTTTACCCTTAAACAAGCATAAGTTGGTTTTCTAAATTTGAGACCCTGTTCTGTTCTGTAATTCAGTTCCTGTGTAGCCAAGTTTACATTCCGTGTATTACTGATATCTTATGATGTTTCTTTTTCTGTGTGACTTATTTCAGTTAGAATCATCGTACCTGAATCCACTCATTGTGCTGCTACGGGCCTGATGACATAGATTTCACTGCTGAGTGATACTGCATTGTACGTAAGTACCACAAGTTCTTTATCCATTTTTCACTTTCTGTGATATTGAACTTGTACGGTAAACGAGGTTCTTGTAAACAGAGGCGTCCCAAACATTGGGGTGGCTGTGTCTTTTTGATTTTAATTTCCCTAAGCTATAGGACCATAAGTGGAAGTGCCCTAGGCTCTGTTGCTTTGTTTTTTAGATGTTTCAGGAAACACCATACACTTCTCCCGAGTGTCTGTTGGCAGTTTACATCCCGCCCATCAGCATAACAAGGCTCCCAGTTCTCCATGGCCTGTCCTGCCTTTCTGGATTTTACACTTTTTTCAGATGGCCCTTTTGACCGGGGGGAGGTGAGACTTCATTGTAGTGCAGATTTCCTTTGCAAGCTTGCTTGGTTGGCCAAAAAGGGCGTATGCGTTTTTTCCTGAATATATTCAGGAAAAAATGCATACGCCCTTTTTGGCCAAGTGCATCATTGTGGACGTTCTGCCTCTTTTCCTATGCTTTCAATGCAATTCCAGTCTACCTCCTGAAATCGGTTTCCTGCAATTCTGCCCCGCTTTCAAGTCCTCTTGGCAGCCTTACTTCAGTATATTTTTGGACGATAGTTGTCATTTATAACTCTGCAGGTTTGTGAATTACAGTGCCCCTGAGCTCCTTTCTTCAACTCGTTTTCTTGTGAGCTGGCCGCAACACCGCAGGATGGCTTCAGGCCCTAATCTGGTTCCGGCACGGCACGCTGAGCCTTTGGTTATTTCCTCTTCCTGGTGGGAAATGGGAGTTAAATTTGCCCGTCCAGACACCTCCAGCTAGTCTCTCATTGGTTCTCGCTATTCCTGTTCATCTTCCGCAGAAATTGCAAACTGGGCCAAACAGGAGGTTAAAGGGACTGACTCTCCAAGTCGGGAGAGTGTTAGTAAAGCGTCTGGAATGTTGCACCCGAGTACCAGGGTACGAAAACTGAGACATATTTGAACACGTCTCCCGATCACATGGTTGATCATACTCTAGGTTCCACATGCATGTTTTAGCTGAAGGAAGAATACCTTAAACCTGGGTAGTTGAAACCCGTGGAATGGGTACCATGCAATATGACTTCAAAGGGTCTTCATTTGCTCACCGAACCTCTCCAATCCTATCACTGCTGCGTTTATGTCCCTGTACACATGCTTGATTCTCTTTCGGAGACATAGCAATCCATCGGTTTTAAGATACTTAAGAGTCAGGTACATTCTTAGGCGTTTAATATGCGGTGTTGAGTCCATTTCGTTGAGCAAGGAGTAGCTCTTGTCTATTCCATATTTGGCTTAAGGAACTTTATCTGTGCTCATTTCAATCTCTGGTTTTATGCAGCACCCCAACTCACCTTTACCCTTAAACAAGCATAAGTTGGTTTTCTAAATTTGAGACCCTGTTCTGTTCTGTAATTCAGTTCCTGTGTAGCCAAGTTTACATTCCGTGTATTACTGATATCTTATGATGTTTCTTTTTCTGTGTGACTTATTTCAGTTAGAATCATCGTACCTGAATCCACTCATTGTGCTGCTACGGGCCTGATGACATAGATTTCACTGCTGAGTGATACTGCATTGTACGTAAGTACCACAAGTTCTTTATCCATTTTTCACTTTCTGTGATATTGAACTTGTACGGTAAACGAGGTTCTTGTAAACAGAGGCGTCCCAAACATTGGGGTGGCTGTGTCTTTTTGATTTTAATTTCCCTAAGCTATAGGACCATAAGTGGAAGTGCCCTAGGCTCTGTTGCTTTGTTTTTTAGATGTTTCAGGAAACACCATACACTTCTCCCGAGTGTCTGTTGGCAGTTTACATCCCGCCCATCAGCATAACAAGGCTCCCAGTTCTCCATGGCCTGTCCTGCCTTTCTGGATTTTACACTTGTTTCAGATGGCCCTTTTGACCGGGGGGAAGTGAGACTTCATTGTAGTGCAGATTTCCTTTGCAAGCTTGCTTGGTTGGCCAAAAAGGGCGTATGCGTTTTTTCCTGAATATATTCAGGAAAAAACGCATACGCCCTTTTGGGCCAAGTGCATCATTGTGGACGTTCTGCCTCTTTTCCTATGCTTTCAATGCAATTCCAGTCTACCTCCTGAAATCGGTTTCCTGCAATTCTGCCCCGCTTTCAAGTCCTCTTGGCAGCCTTACTTCAGTATATTTTTGGACGATAGTTGTCATTTATAACTCTGCAGGTTTGTGAATTACAGTGCCCCTGAGCTCCTTTCTTCAACTCGTTTTCTTGTGAGCTGGCCGCAACACCGCAGGATGGCTTCAGGCCCTAATCTGGTTCCGGCACGGCACGCTGAGCCTTTGGTTATTTCCTCTTCCTGGTGGGAAATGAGAGTTAAATTTGCCCGTCCAGACACCTCCAGCTAGTCTCTCATTGGTTCTCGCTATTCCTGTTCATCTTCCGCAGAAATTGCAAACTGGGCCAAACAGGAGGTTAAAGGGACTGACTCTCCAAGTCGGGAGAGTGTTAGTAAAGCGTCTGGAATGTTGCACCCGAGTACCAGGGTACGAAAACTGAGACATATTTGAACACGTCTCCCGATCACATGGTTGATCATACTCTAGGTTCCACATGCATGTTTTAGCTGAAGGAAGAATACCTTAAACCTGGGTAGTTGAAACCCGTGGAATGGGTACCATGCAATATGACTTCAAAGGGTCTTCATTTGCTCACCGAACCTCTCCAATCCTATCACTGCTGCGTTTATGTCCCTGTACACATGCTTGATTCTCTTTCGGAGACAGAGCAATCCATAGGTTTTAAGATACTTAAGAGTCAGGTACATTCTTAGGCGTTTAATATGCGGTGTTGAGTCCATTTCGTTGAGCAAGGAGTAGCTCTTGTCTATTCCATATTTGGCTTAAGGAACTTTATCTGTGCTCATTTCAATCTCTGGTTTTATGCAGCACCCCAACTCACCTTTACCCTTAAACAAGCATAAGTTGGTTTTCTAAATTTGAGACCCTGTTCTGTTCTGTAATTCAGTTCCTGTGTAGCCAAGTTTACATTCCGTGTATTACTGATATCTTATGATGTTTCTTTTTCTGTGTGACTTATTTCAGTTAGAATCATCGTACCTGAATCCACTCATTGTGCTGCTACGGGCCTGATGGCATAGATTTCACTGCTGAGTGATACTGCATTGTACGTAAGTACCACAAGTTCTTTATCCATTTTTCACTTTCTGTGATATTGAACTTGTACGGTAAACGAGGTTCTTGTAAACAGAGGCGTCCCAAACATTGGGGTGGCTGTATCTTTTTGATTTTAATTTCCCTAAGCTATAGGACCATAAGTGGAAGTGCCCTAGGCTCTGTTGCTTTGTTTTTTAGATGTTTCAGGAAACACCATACACTTCTCCCGAGTGTCTGTTGGCAATTTACATCCCGCCCATCAGCATAACAAGGCTCCCAGTTCTCCATGGCCTGTCCTGCCTTTCTGGATTTTACACTTTTTTCAGATGGCCCTTTTGACCGGGGGGAAGTGAGACTTCATTGTAGTGCAGATTTCCTTTGCAAGCTTGCTTGGTTGGCCAAAAAGGGCGTATGCGTTTTTTCCTGAATATATTCAGGAAAAAACGCATACGCCCTTTTTGGCCAAGTGCATCATTGTGGACGTTCTGCCTCTTTTCCTATGCTTTCAATGCAATTCCAGTCTACCTCCTGAAATCGGTTTCCTGCAATTCTGCCCCGCTTTCAAGTCCTCTTGGCAGCCTTACTTCAGTATATTTTTGGACGATAGTTGTCATTTATAACTCTGCAGGTTTGTGAATTACAGTGCCCCTGAGCTCCTTTCTTCAACTCGTTTTCTTGTGAGCTGGCCGCAACACCGCAGGATGGCTTCAGGCCCTAATCTGGTTCCGGCACGGCACGCTGAGCCTTTGGTTATTTCCTCTTCCTGGTGGGAAATGAGAGTTAAATTTGCCCGTCCAGACACCTCCAGCTAGTCTCTCATTGGTTCTCGCTATTCCTGTTCATCTTCCGCAGAAATTGCAAACTGGGCCAAACAGGAGGTTAAAGGCGCTGACTCTCCAAGTGGGGAGAGTGTTAGTAAAGCGTCTGGAATGTTGCACCCGAGTACCAGGGTACGAAAACTGAGACATATTTGAACACGTCTCCCGATCACATGGTTGATCATACTCTAGGTTCCACATGCATGTTTTAGCTGAAGGAAGAATACCTTAAACCTGGGTAGTTGAAACCCGTGGAATGGGTACCATGCAATATGACTTCAAAGGGTCTTCATTTGCTCACCGAACCTCTCCAATCCTATCACTGCTGCGTTTATGTCCCTGTACACATGCTTGATTCTCTTTCGGAGACATAGCAATCCATAGGTTTTAAGATACTTAAGAGTCAGGTACATTCTTAGGCGTTTAATATGCGGTGTTGAGTCCATTTCGTTGAGCAAGGAGTAGCTCTTGTCTATTCCATATTTGGCTTAAGGAACTTTATCTGTGCTCATTTCAATCTCTGGTTTTATGCAGCACCCCAACTCACCTTTACCCTTAAACAAGCATAAGTTGGTTTTCTAAATTTGAGACCCTGTTCTGTTCTGTAATTCAGTTCCTGTGTAGCCAAGTTTACATTCCGTGTATTACTGATATCTTATGATGTTTCTTTTTCTGTGTGACTTATTTCAGTTAGAATCATCGTACCTGAATCCACTCATTGTGCTGCTACGGGCCTGATGACATAGATTTCACTGCTGAGTGATACTGCATTGTACGTAAGTACCACAAGTTCTTTATCCATTTTTCACTTTCTGTGATATTGAACTTGTACGGTAAACGAGGTTCTTGTAAACAGAGGCGTCCCAAACATTGGGGTGGCTGTGTCTTTTTGATTTTAATTTCCCTAAGCTATAGGACCATAAGTGGAAGTGCCCTAGGCTCTGTTGCTTTGTTTTTTAGATGTTTCAGGAAACACCATACACTTCTCCCGAGTGTCTGTTGGCAATTTACATCCCGCCCATCAGCATAACAAGGCTCCCAGTTCTCCATGGCCTGTCCTGCCTTTCTGGATTTTACACTTTTTTCAGATGGCCCTTTTGACCGGGGGGAAGTGAGACTTCATTGTAGTGCAGATTTCCTTTGCAAGCTTGCTTGGTTGGCCAAAAAGGGCGTATGCGTTTTTTCCTGAATATATTCAGGAAAAAACGCATACGCCCTTTTTGGCCAAGTGCATCATTGTGGACGTTCTGCCTCTTTTCCTATGCTTTCAATGCAATTCCAGTCTACCTCCTGAAATCGGTTTCCTGCAATTCTGCCCCGCTTTCAAGTCCTCTTGGCAGCCTTACTTCAGTATATTTTTGGACGATAGTTGTCATTTATAACTCTGCAGGTTTGTGAATTACAGTGCCCCTGAGCTCCTTTCTTCAACTCGTTTTCTTGTGAGCTGGCCGCAACACCGCAGGATGGCTTCAGGCCCTAATCTGGTTCCGGCACGGCACGCTGAGCCTTTGGTTATTTCCTCTTCCTGGTGGGAAATGAGAGTTAAATTTGCCCGTCCAGACACCTCCAGCTAGTCTCTCATTGGTTCTCGCTATTCCTGTTCATCTTCCGCAGAAATTGCAAACTGGGCCAAACAGGAGGTTAAAGGGACTGACTCTCCAAGTCGGGAGAGTGTTAGTAAAGCGTCTGGAATGTTGCACCCGAGTACCAGGGTACGAAAACTGAGACATATTTGAACACGTCTCCCGATCACATGGTTGATCATACTCTAGGTTCCACATGCATGTTTTAGCTGAAGGAAGAATACCTTAAACCTGGGTAGTTGAAACCCGTGGAATGGGTACCATGCAATATGACTTCAAAGGGTCTTCATTTGCTCACCGAACCTCTCCAATCCTATCACTGCTGCGTTTATGTCCCTGTACACATGCTTGATTCTCTTTCGGAGACATAGCAATCCATAGGTTTTAAGATACTTAAGAGTCAGGTACATTCTTAGGCGTTTAATATGCGGTGTTGAGTCCATTTCGTTGAGCAAGGAGTAGCTCTTGTCTATTCCATATTTGGCTTAAGGAACTTTATCTGTGCTCATTTCAATCTCTGGTTTTATGCAGCACCCCAACTCACCTTTACCCTTAAACAAGCATAAGTTGGTTTTCTAAATTTGAGACCCTGTTCTGTTCTGTAATTCAGTTCCTGTGTAGCCAAGTTTACATTCCGTGTATTACTGATATCTTATGATGTTTCTTTTTCTGTGTGACTTATTTCAGTTAGAATCATCGTACCTGAATCCACTCATTGTGCTGCTACGGGCCTGATGACATAGATTTCACTGCTGAGTGATACTGCATTGTACGTAAGTACCACAAGTTCTTTAATCATTTTTCACTTTCTGTGATATTGAACTTGTACGGTAAACGAGGTTCTTGTAAACAGAGGCGTCCCAAACATTGGGGTGGCTGTGTCTTTTTGATTTTAATTTCCCTAAGCTATAGGACCATAAGTGGAAGTGCCCTAGGCTCTGTTGCTTTGTTTTTTAGATGTTTCAGGAAACACCATACACTTCTCCCGAGTGTCTGTTGGCAGTTTACATCCCGCCCATCAGCATAACAAGGCTCCCAGTTCTCCATGGCCTGTCCTGCCTTTCTGGATTTTACACTTGTTTCAGATGGCCCTTTTGACCGGGGGGAAGTGAGACTTCATTGTAGTGCAGTTTTCCTTTGCAAGTTTGCTTGGTTGGCCAAAAAGGGCGTATGCGTTTTTTCCTGAATATATTCAGGAAAAAACGCATACGCCCTTTTTGGCCAAGTGCATCATTGTGGACGTTCTGCCTCTTTTCCTATGCTTTCAATGCAATTCCAGTCTACCTCCTGAAATCGGTTTCCTGCAATTCTGCCCCGCTTTCAAGTCCTCTTGGCAGCCTTACTTCAGTATATTTTTGGACGATAGTTGTCATTTATAACTCTGCAGGTTTGTGAATTACAGTGCCCCTGAGCTCCTTTCTTCAACTCGTTTTCTTGTGAGCTGGCCGCAAAACCGCAGGATGGCTTCAGGCCCTAATCTGGTTCCGGCACGGCACGCTGAGCCTTTGGTTATTTCCTCTTCCTGGTGGGAAATGAGAGTTAAATTTGCCCGTCCAGACACCTCCAGCTAGTCTCTCATTGGTTCTCGCTATTCCTGTTCATCTTCCGCAGAAATTGCAAACTGGGCCAAACAGGAGGTTAAAGGGACTGACTCTCCAAGTCGGGAGAGTGTTAGTAAAGCGTCTGGAATGTTGCACCCGAGTACCAGGGTACGAAAACTGAGACATATTTGAACACGTCTCCCGATCACATGGTTGATCATACTCTAGGTTCCACATGCATGTTTTAGCTGAAGGAAGAATACCTTAAACCTGGGTAGTTGAAACCCGTGGAATGGGTACCATGCAATATGACTTCAAAGGGTCTTCATTTGCTCACCGAACCTCTCCAATCCTATCACTGCTGCGTTTATGTCCCTGTACACATGCTTGATTCTCTTTCGGAGACATAGCAATCCATCGGTTTTAAGATACTTAAGAGTCAGGTACATTCTTAGGCGTTTAATATGCGGTGTTGAGTCCATTTCGTTGAGCAAGGAGTAGCTCTTGTCTATTCCATATTTGGCTTAAGGAACTTTATCTGTGCTCATTTCAATCTCTGGTTTTATGCAGCACCCCAACTCACCTTTACCCTTAAACAAGCATAAGTTGGTTTTCTAAATTTGAGACCCTGTTCTGTTCTGTAATTCAGTTCCTGTGTAGCCAAGTTTACATTCCGTGTATTACTGATATCTTATGATGTTTCTTTTTCTGTGTGACTTATTTCAGTTAGAATCATCGTACCTGAATCCACTCATTGTGCTGCTACGGGCCTGATGACATAGATTTCACTGCTGAGTGATACTGCATTGTACGTAAGTACCACAAGTTCTTTATCCATTTTTCACTTTCTGTGATATTGAACTTGTACGGTAAACGAGGTTCTTGTAAACAGAGGCGTCCCAAACATTGGGGTGGCTGTGTCTTTTTGATTTTAATTTCCCTAAGCTATAGGACCATAAGTGGAAGTGCCCTAGGCTCTGTTGCTTTGTTTTTTAGATGTTTCAGGAAACACCATACACTTCTCCCGAGTGTCTGTTGGCAGTTTACATCCCGCCCATCAGCATAACAAGGCTCCCAGTTCTCCATGGCCTGTCCTGCCTTTCTGGATTTTACACTTGTTTCAGATGGCCCTTTTGACCGGGGGGAAGTGAGACTTCATTGTAGTGCAGTTTTCCTTTGCAAGCTTGCTTGGTTGGCCAAAAAGGGCGTATGCGTTTTTTCCTGAATATATTCAGGAAAAAACGCATACGCCCTTTTTGGCCAAGTGCATCATTGTGGACGTTCTGCCTCTTTTCCTATGCTTTCAATGCAATTCCAGTCTACCTCCTGAAATCGGTTTCCTGCAATTCTGCCCCGCTTTCAAGTCCTCTTGGCAGCCTTACTTCAGTATATTTTTGGACGATAGTTGTCATTTATAACTCTGCAGGTTTGTGAATTACAGTGCCCCTGAGCTCCTTTCTTCAACTCGTTTTCTTGTGAGCTGGCCGCAACACCGCAGGATGGCTTCAGGCCCTAATCTGGTTCCGGCACGGCACGCTGAGCCTTTGGTTATTTCCTCTTCCTGGTGGGAAATGAGAGTTAAATTTGCCCGTCCAGACACCTCCAGCTAGTCTCTCATTGGTTCTCGCTATTCCTGTTCATCTTCCGCAGAAATTGCAAACTGGGCCAAACAGGAGGTTAAAGGGACTGACTCTCCAAGTCGGGAGAGTGTTAGTAAAGCGTCTGGAATGTTGCACCCGAGTACCAGGGTACGAAAACTGAGACATATTTGAACACGTCTCCCGATCACATGGTTGATCATACTCTAGGTTCCACATGCATGTTTTAGCTGAAGGAAGAATACCTTAAACCTGGGTAGTTGAAACCCGTGGAATGGGTACCATGCAATATGACTTCAAAGGGTCTTCATTTGCTCACCGAACCTCTCCAATCCTATCACTGCTGCGTTTATGTCCCTGTACACATGCTTGATTCTCTTTCGGAGACAGAGCAATCCATAGGTTTTAAGATACTTAAGAGTCAGGTACATTCTTAGGCGTTTAATATGCGGTGTTGAGTCCATTTCGTTGAGCAAGGAGTAGCTCTTGTCTATTCCATATTTGGCTTAAGGAACTTTATCTGTGCTCATTTCAATCTCTGGTTTTATGCAGCACCCCAACTCACCTTTACCCTTAAACAAGCATAAGTTGGTTTTCTAAATTTGAGACCCTGTTCTGTTCTGTAATTCAGTTCCTGTGTAGCCAAGTTTACATTCCGTGTATTACTGATATCTTATGATGTTTCTTTTTCTGTGTGACTTATTTCAGTTAGAATCATCGTACCTGAATCCACTCATTGTGCTGCTACGGGCCTGATGACATAGATTTCACTGCTGAGTGATACTGCATTGTACGTAAGTACCACAAGTTCTTTATCCATTTTTCACTTTCTGTGATATTGAACTTGTACGGTAAACGAGGTTCTTGTAAACAGAGGCGTCCCAAACATTGGGGTGGCTGTGTCTTTTTGATTTTAATTTCCCTAAGCTATAGGACCATAAGTGGAAGTGCCCTAGGCTCTGTTGCTTTGTTTTTTAGATGTTTCAGGAAACACCATACACTTCTCCCGAGTGTCTGTTGGCAGTTTACATCCCGCCCATCAGCATAACAAGGCTCCCAGTTCTCCATGGCCTGTCCTGCCTTTCTGGATTTTACACTTGTTTCAGATGGCCCTTTTGACCGGGGGGAAGTGAGACTTCATTGTAGTGCAGTTTTCCTTTGCAAGTTTGCTTGGTTGGCCAAAAAGGGCGTATGCGTTTTTTCCTGAATATATTCAGGAAAAAACGCATACGCCCTTTTTGGCCAAGTGCATCATTGTGGACGTTCTGCCTCTTTTCCTATGCTTTCAATGCAATTCCAGTCTACCTCCTGAAATCGGTTTCCTGCAATTCTGCCCCGCTTTCAAGTCCTCTTGGCAGCCTTACTTCAGTATATTTTTGGACGATAGTTGTCATTTATAACTCTGCAGGTTTGTGAATTACAGTGCCCCTGAGCTCCTTTCTTCAACTCGTTTTCTTGTGAGCTGGCCGCAAAACCGCAGGATGGCTTCAGGCCCTAATCTGGTTCCGGCACGGCACGCTGAGCCTTTGGTTATTTCCTCTTCCTGGTGGGAAATGAGAGTTAAATTTGCCCGTCCAGACACCTCCAGCTAGTCTCTCATTGGTTCTCGCTATTCCTGTTCATCTTCCGCAGAAATTGCAAACTGGGCCAAACAGGAGGTTAAAGGGACTGACTCTCCAAGTCGGGAGAGTGTTAGTAAAGCGTCTGGAATGTTGCACCCGAGTACCAGGGTACGAAAACTGAGACATATTTGAACACGTCTCCCGATCACATGGTTGATCATACTCTAGGTTCCACATGCATGTTTTAGCTGAAGGAAGAATACCTTAAACCTGGGTAGTTGAAACCCGTGGAATGGGTACCATGCAATATGACTTCAAAGGGTCTTCATTTGCTCACCGAACCTCTCCAATCCTATCACTGCTGCGTTTATGTCCCTGTACACATGCTTGATTCTCTTTCGGAGACATAGCAATCCATCGGTTTTAAGATACTTAAGAGTCAGGTACATTCTTAGGCGTTTAATATGCGGTGTTGAGTCCATTTCGTTGAGCAAGGAGTAGCTCTTGTCTATTCCATATTTGGCTTAAGGAACTTTATCTGTGCTCATTTCAATCTCTGGTTTTATGCAGCACCCCAACTCACCTTTACCCTTAAACAAGCATAAGTTGGTTTTCTAAATTTGAGACCCTGTTCTGTTCTGTAATTCAGTTCCTGTGTAGCCAAGTTTACATTCCGTGTATTACTGATATCTTATGATGTTTCTTTTTCTGTGTGACTTATTTCAGTTAGAATCATCGTACCTGAATCCACTCATTGTGCTGCTACGGGCCTGATGACATAGATTTCACTGCTGAGTGATACTGCATTGTACGTAAGTACCACAAGTTCTTTATCCATTTTTCACTTTCTGTGATATTGAACTTGTACGGTAAACGAGGTTCTTGTAAACAGAGGCGTCCCAAACATTGGGGTGGCTGTGTCTTTTTGATTTTAATTTCCCTAAGCTATAGGACCATAAGTGGAAGTGCCCTAGGCTCTGTTGCTTTGTTTTTTAGATGTTTCAGGAAACACCATACACTTCTCCCGAGTGTCTGTTGGCAGTTTACATCCCGCCCATCAGCATAACAAGGCTCCCAGTTCTCCATGGCCTGTCCTGCCTTTCTGGATTTTACACTTGTTTCAGATGGCCCTTTTGACCGGGGGGAAGTGAGACTTCATTGTAGTGCAGTTTTCCTTTGCAAGCTTGCTTGGTTGGCCAAAAAGGGCGTATGCGTTTTTTCCTGAATATATTCAGGAAAAAACGCATACGCCCTTTTTGGCCAAGTGCATCATTGTGGACGTTCTGCCTCTTTTCCTATGCTTTCAATGCAATTCCAGTCTACCTCCTGAAATCGGTTTCCTGCAATTCTGCCCCGCTTTCAAGTCCTCTTGGCAGCCTTACTTCAGTATATTTTTGGACGATAGTTGTCATTTATAACTCTGCAGGTTTGTGAATTACAGTGCCCCTGAGCTCCTTTCTTCAACTCGTTTTCTTGTGAGCTGGCCGCAACACCGCAGGATGGCTTCAGGCCCTAATCTGGTTCCGGCACGGCACGCTGAGCCTTTGGTTATTTCCTCTTCCTGGTGGGAAATGAGAGTTAAATTTGCCCGTCCAGACACCTCCAGCTAGTCTCTCATTGGTTCTCGCTATTCCTGTTCATCTTCCGCAGAAATTGCAAACTGGGCCAAACAGGAGGTTAAAGGGACTGACTCTCCAAGTCGGGAGAGTGTTAGTAAAGCGTCTGGAATGTTGCACCCGAGTACCAGGGTACGAAAACTGAGACATATTTGAACACGTCTCCCGATCACATGGTTGATCATACTCTAGGTTCCACATGCATGTTTTAGCTGAAGGAAGAATACCTTAAACCTGGGTAGTTGAAACCCGTGGAATGGGTACCATGCAATATGACTTCAAAGGGTCTTCATTTGCTCACCGAACCTCTCCAATCCTATCACTGCTGCGTTTATGTCCCTGTACACATGCTTGATTCTCTTTCGGAGACAGAGCAATCCATAGGTTTTAAGATACTTAAGAGTCAGGTACATTCTTAGGCGTTTAATATGCGGTGTTGAGTCCATTTCGTTGAGCAAGGAGTAGCTCTTGTCTATTCCATATTTGGCTTAAGGAACTTTATCTGTGCTCATTTCAATCTCTGGTTTTATGCAGCACCCCAACTCACCTTTACCCTTAAACAAGCATAAGTTGGTTTTCTAAATTTGAGACCCTGTTCTGTTCTGTAATTCAGTTCCTGTGTAGCCAAGTTTACATTCCGTGTATTACTGATATCTTATGATGTTTCTTTTTCTGTGTGACTTATTTCAGTTAGAATCATCGTACCTGAATCCACTCATTGTGCTGCTACGGGCCTGATGACATAGATTTCACTGCTGAGTGATACTGCATTGTACGTAAGTACCACAAGTTCTTTATCCATTTTTCACTTTCTGTGATATTGAACTTGTACGGTAAACGAGGTTCTTGTAAACAGAGGCGTCCCAAACATTGGGGTGGCTGTGTCTTTTTGATTTTAATTTCCCTAAGCTATAGGACCATAAGTGGAAGTGCCCTAGGCTCTGTTGCTTTGTTTTTTAGATGTTTCAGGAAACACCATACACTTCTCCCGAGTGTCTGTTGGCAATTTACATCCCGCCCATCAGCATAACAAGGCTCCCAGTTCTCCATGGCCTGTCCTGCCTTTCTGGATTTTACACTTTTTTCAGATGGCCCTTTTGACCGGGGGGGGGGGGAAGTGAGACTTCATTGTAGTGCAGATTTCCTTTGCAAGCTTGCTTGGTTGGCCAAAAAGGGCGTATGCGTTTTTTCCTGAATATATTCAGGAAAAAACGCATACGCCCTTTTTGGCCAAGTGCATCATTGTGGACGTTCTGCCTCTTTTCCTATGCTTTCAATGCAATTCCAGTCTACCTCCTGAAATCGGTTTCCTGCAATTCTGCCCCGCTTTCAAGTCCTCTTGGCAGCCTTACTTCAGTATATTTTTGGACGATAGTTGTCATTTATAACTCTGCAGGTTTGTGAATTACAGTGCCCCTGAGCTCCTTTCTTCAACTCGTTTTCTTGTGAGCTGGCCGCAACACCGCAGGATGGCTTCAGGCCCTAATCTGGTTCCGGCACGGCACGCTGAGCCTTTGGTTATTTCCTCTTCCTGGTGGGAAATGAGAGTTAAATTTGCCCGTCCAGACACCTCCAGCTAGTCTCTCATTGGTTCTCGCTATTCCTGTTCATCTTCCGCAGAAATTGCAAACTGGGCCAAACAGGAGGTTAAAGGGACTGACTCTCCAAGTCGGGAGAGTGTTAGTAAAGCGTCTGGAATGTTGCACCCGAGTACCAGGGTACGAAAACTGAGACATATTTGAACACGTCTCCCGATCACATGGTTGATCATACTCTAGGTTCCACATGCATGTTTTAGCTGAAGGAAGAATACCTTAAACCTGGGTAGTTGAAAGCCGTGGAATGGGTACCATGCAATATGACTTCAAAGGGTCTTCATTTGCTCACCGAACCTCTCCAATCCTATCACTGCTGCGTTTATGTCCCTGTACACATGCTTGATTCTCTTTCGGAGACATAGCAATCCATCGGTTTTAAGATACTTAAGAGTCAGGTACATTCTTAGGCGTTTAATATGCGGTGTTGAGTCCATTTCGTTGAGCAAGGAGTAGCTCTTGTCTATTCCATATTTGGCTTAAGGAACTTTATCTGTGCTCATTTCAATCTCTGGTTTTATGCAGCACCCCAACTCACCTTTACCCTTAAACAAGCATAAGTTGGTTTTCTAAATTTGAGACCCTGTTCTGTTCTGTAATTCAGTTCCTGTGTAGCCAAGTTTACATTCCGTGTATTACTGATATCTTATGATGTTTCTTTTTCTGTGTGACTTATTTCAGTTAGAATCATCGTACCTGAATCCACTCATTGTGCTGCTACGGGCCTGATGACATAGATTTCACTGCTGAGTGATACTGCATTGTACGTAAGTACCACAAGTTCTTTATCCATTTTTCACTTTCTGTGATATTGAACTTGTACGGTAAACGAGGTTCTTGTAAACAGAGGCGTCCCAAACATTGGGGTGGCTGTGTCTTTTTGATTTTAATTTCCCTAAGCTATAGGACCATAAGTGGAAGTGCCCTAGGCTCTGTTGCTTTGTTTTTTAGATGTTTCAGGAAACACCATACACTTCTCCCGAGTGTCTGTTGGCAATTTACATCCCGCCCATCAGCATAACAAGGCTCCCAGTTCTCCATGGCCTGTCCTGCCTTTCTGGATTTTACACTTTTTTCAGATGGCCCTTTTGACCGGGGGGAAGTGAGACTTCATTGTAGTGCAGATTTCCTTTGCAAGCTTGCTTGGTTGGCCAAAAAGGGCGTATGCGTTTTTTCCTGAATATATTCAGGAAAAAACGCATACGCCCTTTTTGGCCAAGTGCATCATTGTGGACGTTCTGCCTCTTTTCCTATGCTTTCAATGCAATTCCAGTCTACCTCCTGAAATCGGTTTCCTGCAATTCTGCCCTGCTTTCAAGTCCTCTTGGCAGCCTTACTTCAGTATATTTTTGGACGATAGTTGTCATTTATAACTCTGCAGGTTTGTGAATTACAGTGCCCCTGAGCTCCTTTCTTCAACTCGTTTTCTTGTGAGCTGGCCGCAACACCGCAGGATGGCTTCAGGCCCTAATCTGGTTCCGGCACGGCACGCTGAGCCTTTGGTTATTTCCTCTTCCTGGTGGGAAATGAGAGTTAAATTTGCCCGTCCAGACACCTCCAGCTAGTCTCTCATTGGTTCTCGCTATTCCTGTTCATCTTCCGCAGAAATTGCAAACTGGGCCAAACAGGAGGTTAAAGGGACTGACTCTCCAAGTCGGGAGAGTGTTAGTAAAGCGTCTGGAATGTTGCACCCGAGTACCAGGGTACGAAAACTGAGACATATTTGAACACGTCTCCCGATCACATGGTTGATCATACTCTAGGTTCCACATGCATGTTTTAGCTGAAGGAAGAATACCTTAAACCTGGGTAGTTGAAACCCGTGGAATGGGTACCATGCAATATGACTTCAAAGGGTCTTCATTTGCTCACCGAACCTCTCCAATCCTATCACTGCTGCGTTTATGTCCCTGTACACATGCTTGATTCTCTTTCGGAGACAGAGCAATCCATAGGTTTTAAGATACTTAAGAGTCAGGTACATTCTTAGGCGTTTAATATGCGGTGTTGAGTCCATTTCGTTGAGCAAGGAGTAGCTCTTGTCTATTCCATATTTGGCTTAAGGAACTTTATCTGTGCTCATTTCAATCTCTGGTTTTATGCAGCACCCCAACTCACCTTTACCCTTAAACAAGCATAAGTTGGTTTTCTAAATTTGAGACCCTGTTCTGTTCTGTAATTCAGTTCCTGTGTAGCCAAGTTTACATTCCGTGTATTACTGATATCTTATGATGTTTCTTTTTCTGTGTGACTTATTTCAGTTAGAATCATCGTACCTGAATCCACTCATTGTGCTGCTACGGGCCTGATGACATAGATTTCACTGCTGAGTGATACTGCATTGTACGTAAGTACCACAAGTTCTTTATCCATTTTTCACTTTCTGTGATATTGAACTTGTACGGTAAACGAGGTTCTTGTAAACAGAGGCGTCCCAAACATTGGGGTGGCTGTGTCTTTTTGATTTTAATTTCCCTAAGCTATAGGACCATAAGTGGAAGTGCCCTAGGCTCTGTTGCTTTGTTTTTTAGATGTTTCAGGAAACACCATACACTTCTCCCGAGTGTCTGTTGGCAATTTACATCCCGCCCATCAGCATAACAAGGCTCCCAGTTCTCCATGGCCTGTCCTGCCTTTCTGGATTTTACACTTTTTTCAGATGGCCCTTTTGACCGGGGGGGGGGGGGAAGTGAGACTTCATTGTAGTGCAGATTTCCTTTGCAAGCTTGCTTGGTTGGCCAAAAAGGGCGTATGCGTTTTTTCCTGAATATATTCAGGAAAAAACGCATACGCCCTTTTTGGCCAAGTGCATCATTGTGGACGTTCTGCCTCTTTTCCTATGCTTTCAATGCAATTCCAGTCTACCTCCTGAAATCGGTTTCCTGCAATTCTGCCCCGCTTTCAAGTCCTCTTGGCAGCCTTACTTCAGTATATTTTTGGACGATAGTTGTCATTTATAACTCTGCAGGTTTGTGAATTACAGTGCCCCTGAGCTCCTTTCTTCAACTCGTTTTCTTGTGAGCTGGCCGCAACACCGCAGGATGGCTTCAGGCCCTAATCTGGTTCCGGCACGGCACGCTGAGCCTTTGGTTATTTCCTCTTCCTGGTGGGAAATGAGAGTTAAATTTGCCCGTCCAGACACCTCCAGCTAGTCTCTCATTGGTTCTCGCTATTCCTGTTCATCTTCCGCAGAAATTGCAAACTGGGCCAAACAGGAGGTTAAAGGGACTGACTCTCCAAGTCGGGAGAGTGTTAGTAAAGCGTCTGGAATGTTGCACCCGAGTACCAGGGTACGAAAACTGAGACATATTTGAACACGTCTCCCGATCACATGGTTGATCATACTCTAGGTTCCACATGCATGTTTTAGCTGAAGGAAGAATACCTTAAACCTGGGTAGTTGAAAGCCGTGGAATGGGTACCATGCAATATGACTTCAAAGGGTCTTCATTTGCTCACCGAACCTCTCCAATCCTATCACTGCTGCGTTTATGTCCCTGTACACATGCTTGATTCTCTTTCGGAGACATAGCAATCCATCGGTTTTAAGATACTTAAGAGTCAGGTACATTCTTAGGCGTTTAATATGCGGTGTTGAGTCCATTTCGTTGAGCAAGGAGTAGCTCTTGTCTATTCCATATTTGGCTTAAGGAACTTTATCTGTGCTCATTTCAATCTCTGGTTTTATGCAGCACCCCAACTCACCTTTACCCTTAAACAAGCATAAGTTGGTTTTCTAAATTTGAGACCCTGTTCTGTTCTGTAATTCAGTTCCTGTGTAGCCAAGTTTACATTCCGTGTATTACTGATATCTTATGATGTTTCTTTTTCTGTGTGACTTATTTCAGTTAGAATCATCGTACCTGAATCCACTCATTGTGCTGCTACGGGCCTGATGACATAGATTTCACTGCTGAGTGATACTGCATTGTACGTAAGTACCACAAGTTCTTTATCCATTTTTCACTTTCTGTGATATTGAACTTGTACGGTAAACGAGGTTCTTGTAAACAGAGGCGTCCCAAACATTGGGGTGGCTGTGTCTTTTTGATTTTAATTTCCCTAAACTATAGGACCATAAGTGGAAGTGCCCTAGGCTCTGTTGCTTTGTTTTTTAGATGTTTCAGGAAACACCATACACTTCTCCCGAGTGTCTGTTGGCAATTTACATCCCGCCCATCAGCATAACAAGGCTCCCAGTTCTCCATGGCCTGTCCTGCCTTTCTGGATTTTACACTTTTTTCAGATGGCCCTTTTGACCGGGGGGAAGTGAGACTTCATTGTAGTGCAGATTTCCTTTGCAAGCTTGCTTGGTTGGCCAAAAAGGGCGTATGCGTTTTTTCCTGAATATATTCAGGAAAAAACGCATACGCCCTTTTTGGCCAAGTGCATCATTGTGGACGTTCTGCCTCTTTTCCTATGCTTTCAATGCAATTCCAGTCTACCTCCTGAAATCGGTTTCCTGCAATTCTGCCCCGCTTTCAAGTCCTCTTGGCAGCCTTACTTCAGTATATTTTTGGACGATAGTTGTCATTTATAACTCTGCAGGTTTGTGAATTACAGTGCCCCTGAGCTCCTTTCTTCAACTCGTTTTCTTGTGAGCTGGCCGCAACACCGCAGGATGGCTTCAGGCCCTAATCTGGTTCCGGCACGGCATGCTGAGCCTTTGGTTATTTCCTCTTCCTGGTGGGAAATGAGAGTTAAATTTGCCCGTCCAGACACCTCCAGCTAGTCTCTCATTGGTTCTCGCTATTCCTGTTCATCTTCCGCAGAAATTGCAAACTGGGCCAAACAGGAGGTTAAAGGGACTGACTCTCCAAGTCGGGAGAGTGTTAGTAAAGCGTCTGGAATGTTGCACCCGAGTACCAGGGTACGAAAACTGAGACATATTTGAACACGTCTCCCGATCACATGGTTGATCATACTCTAGGTTCCACATGCATGTTTTAGCTGAAGGAAGAATACCTTAAACCTGGGTAGTTGAAACCCGTGGAATGGGTACCATGCAATATGACTTCAAAGGGTCTTCATTTGCTCACCGAACCTCTCCAATCCTATCACTGCTGCGTTTATGTCCCTGTACACATGCTTGATTCTCTTTCGGAGACAGAGCAATCCATCGGTTTTAAGATACTTAAGAGTCAGGTACATTCTTAGGCGTTTAATATGCGGTGTTGAGTCCATTTCGTTGAGCAAGGAGTAGCTCTTGTCTATTCCATATTTGGCTTAAGGAACTTTATCTGTGCTCATTTCAATCTCTGGTTTTATGCAGCACCCCAACTCACCTTTACCCTTAAACAAGCATAAGTTGGTTTTCTAAATTTGAGACCCTGTTCTGTTCTGTAATTCAGTTCCTGTGTAGCCAAGTTTACATTCCGTGTATTACTGATATCTTATGATGTTTCTTTTTCTGTGTGACTTATTTCAGTTAGAATCATCGTACCTGAATCCACTCATTGTGCTGCTACGGGCCTGATGACATAGATTTCACTGCTGAGTGATACTGCATTGTACGTAAGTACCACAAGTTCTTTATCCATTTTTCACTTTCTGTGATATTGAACTTGTACGGTAAACGAGGTTCTTGTAAACAGAGGCGTCCCAAACATTGGGGTGGCTGTGTCTTTTTGATTTTAATTTCCCTAAGCTATAGGACCATAAGTGGAAGTGCCCTAGGCTCTGTTGCTTTGTTTTTTAGATGTTTCAGGAAACACCATACACTTCTCCCGAGTGTCTGTTGGCAATTTACATCCCGCCCATCAGCATAACAAGGCTCCCAGTTCTCCATGGCCTGTCCTGCCTTTCTGGATTTTACACTTTTTTCAGATGGCCCTTTTGACCGGGGGGGGGGGGAAGTGAGACTTCATTGTAGTGCAGATTTCCTTTGCAAGCTTGCTTGGTTGGCCAAAAAGGGCGTATGCGTTTTTTCCTGAATATATTCAGGAAAAAACGCATACGCCCTTTTTGGCCAAGTGCATCATTGTGGACGTTCTGCCTCTTTTCCTATGCTTTCAATGCAATTCCAGTCTACCTCCTGAAATCGGTTTCCTGCAATTCTGCCCCGCTTTCAAGTCCTCTTGGCAGCCTTACTTCAGTATATTTTTGGACGATAGTTGTCATTTATAACTCTGCAGGTTTGTGAATTACAGTGCCCCTGAGCTCCTTTCTTCAATTCGTTTTCTTGTGAGCTGGCCGCAACACCGCAGGATGGCTTCAGGCCCTAATCTGGTTCCGGCACGGCACGCTGAGCCTTTGGTTATTTCCTCTTCCTGGTGGGAAATGAGAGTTAAATTTGCCCGTCCAGACACCTCCAGCTAGTCTCTCATTGGTTCTCGCTATTCCTGTTCATCTTCCGCAGAAATTGCAAACTGGGCCAAACAGGAGGTTAAAGGGACTGACTCTCCAAGTCGGGAGAGTGTTAGTAAAGCGTCTGGAATGTTGCACCCGAGTACCAGGGTACGAAAACTGAGACATATTTGAACACGTCTCCCGATCACATGGTTGATCATACTCTAGGTTCCACATGCATGTTTTAGCTGAAGGAAGAATACCTTAAACCTGGGTAGTTGAAAGCCGTGGAATGGGTACCATGCAATATGACTTCAAAGGGTCTTCATTTGCTCACCGAACCTCTCCAATCCTATCACTGCTGCGTTTATGTCCCTGTACACATGCTTGATTCTCTTTCGGAGACATAGCAATCCATCGGTTTTAAGATACTTAAGAGTCAGGTACATTCTTAGGCGTTTAATATGCGGTGTTGAGTCCATTTCGTTGAGCAAGGAGTAGCTCTTGTCTATTCCATATTTGGCTTAAGGAACTTTATCTGTGCTCATTTCAATCTCTGGTTTTATGCAGCACCCCAACTCACCTTTACCCTTAAACAAGCATAAGTTGGTTTTCTAAATTTGAGACCCTGTTCTGTTCTGTAATTCAGTTCCTGTGTAGCCAAGTTTACATTCCGTGTATTACTGATATCTTATGATGTTTCTTTTTCTGTGTGACTTATTTCAGTTAGAATCATCGTACCTGAATCCACTCATTGTGCTGCTACGGGCCTGATGACATAGATTTCACTGCTGAGTGATACTGCATTGTACGTAAGTACCACAAGTTCTTTATCCATTTTTCACTTTCTGTGATATTGAACTTGTACGGTAAACGAGGTTCTTGTAAACAGAGGCGTCCCAAACATTGGGGTGGCTGTGTCTTTTTGATTTTAATTTCCCTAAGCTATAGGACCATAAGTGGAAGTGCCCTAGGCTCTGTTGCTTTGTTTTTTAGATGTTTCAGGAAACACCATACACTTCTCCCGAGTGTCTGTTGGCAATTTACATCCCGCCCATCAGCATAACAAGGCTCCCAGTTCTCCATGGCCTGTCCTGCCTTTCTGGATTTTACACTTTTTTCAGATGGCCCTTTTGACCGGGGGGAAGTGAGACTTCATTGTAGTGCAGATTTCCTTTGCAAGCTTGCTTGGTTGGCCAAAAAGGGCGTATGCGTTTTTTCCTGAATATATTCAGGAAAAAACGCATACGCCCTTTTTGGCCAAGTGCATCATTGTGGACGTTCTGCCTCTTTTCCTATGCTTTCAATGCAATTCCAGTCTACCTCCTGAAATCGGTTTCCTGCAATTCTGCCCCGCTTTCAAGTCCTCTTGGCAGCCTTACTTCAGTATATTTTTGGACGATAGTTGTCATTTATAACTCTGCAGGTTTGTGAATTACAGTGCCCCTGAGCTCCTTTCTTCAACTCGTTTTCTTGTGAGCTGGCCGCAACACCGCAGGATGGCTTCAGGCCCTAATCTGGTTCCGGCACGGCACGCTGAGCCTTTGGTTATTTCCTCTTCCTGGTGGGAAATGAGAGTTAAATTTGCCCGTCCAGACACCTCCAGCTAGTCTCTCATTGGTTCTCGCTATTCCTGTTCATCTTCCGCAGAAATTGCAAACTGGGCCAAACAGGAGGTTAAAGGGACTGACTCTCCAAGTCGGGAGAGTGTTAGTAAAGCGTCTGGAATGTTGCACCCGAGTACCAGGGTACGAAAACTGAGACATATTTGAACACGTCTCCCGATCACATGGTTGATCATACTCTAGGTTCCACATGCATGTTTTAGCTGAAGGAAGAATACCTTAAACCTGGGTAGTTGAAACCCGTGGAATGGGTACCATGCAATATGACTTCAAAGGGTCTTCATTTGCTCACCGAACCTCTCCAATCCTATCACTGCTGCGTTTATGTCCCTGTACACATGCTTGATTCTCTTTCGGAGACAGAGCAATCCATAGGTTTTAAGATACTTAAGAGTCAGGTACATTCTTAGGCGTTTAATATGCGGTGTTGAGTCCATTTCGTTGAGCAAGGAGTAGCTCTTGTCTATTCCATATTTGGCTTAAGGAACTTTATCTGTGCTCATTTCAATCTCTGGTTTTATGCAGCACCCCAACTCACCTTTACCCTTAAACAAGCATAAGTTGGTTTTCTAAATTTGAGACCCTGTTCTGTTCTGTAATTCAGTTCCTGTGTAGCCAAGTTTACATTCCGTGTATTACTGATATCTTATGATGTTTCTTTTTCTGTGTGACTTATTTCAGTTAGAATCATCGTACCTGAATCCACTCATTGTGCTGCTACGGGCCTGATGACATAGATTTCACTGCTGAGTGATACTGCATTGTACGTAAGTACCACAAGTTCTTTATCCATTTTTCACTTTCTGTGATATTGAACTTGTACGGTAAACGAGGTTCTTGTAAACAGAGGCGTCCCAAACATTGGGGTGGCTGTGTCTTTTTGATTTTAATTTCCCTAAGCTATAGGACCATAAGTGGAAGTGCCCTAGGCTCTGTTGCTTTGTTTTTTAGATGTTTCAGGAAACACCATACACTTCTCCCGAGTGTCTGTTGGCAATTTACATCCCGCCCATCAGCATAACAAGGCTCCCAGTTCTCCATGGCCTGTCCTGCCTTTCTGGATTTTACACTTTTTTCAGATGGCCCTTTTGACCGGGGGGAGGTGAGACTTCATTGTAGTGCAGATTTCCTTTGCAAGCTTGCTTGGTTGGCCAAAAAGAGCGTATGCGTTTTTTCCTGAATATATTCAGGAAAAAACGCATACGCCCTTTTTGGCCAAGTGCATCATTGTGGACGTTCTGCCTCTTTTCCTATGCTTTCAATGCAATTCCAGTCTACCTCCTGAAATCGGTTTCCTGCAATTCTGCCCCGCTTTCAAGTCCTCTTGGCAGCCTTACTTCAGTATATTTTTGGACGATAGTTGTCATTTATAACTCTGCAGGTTTGTGAATTACAGTGCCCCTGAGCTCCTTTCTTCAACTCGTTTTCTTGTGAGCTGGCCGCAACACCGCAGGATGGCTTCAGGCCCTAATCTGGTTCCGGCACGGCACGCTGAGCCTTTGGTTATTTCCTCTTCCTGGTGGGAAATGGGAGTTAAATTTGCCCGTCCAGACACCTCCAGCTAGTCTCTCATTGGTTCTCGCTATTCCTGTTCATCTTCCGCAGAAATTGCAAACTGGGCCAAACAGGAGGTTAAAGGGACTGACTCTCCAAGTCGGGAGAGTGTTAGTAAAGCGTCTGGAATGTTGCACCCGAGTACCAGGGTACGAAAACTGAGACATATTTGAACACGTCTCCCGATCACATGGTTGATCATACTCTAGGTTCCACATGCATGTTTTAGCTGAAGGAAGAATACCTTAAACCTGGGTAGTTGAAACCCGTGGAATGGGTACCATGCAATATGACTTCAAAGGGTCTTCATTTGCTCACCGAACCTCTCCAATCCTATCACTGCTGCGTTTATGTCCCTGTACACATGCTTGATTCTCTTTCGGAGACAGAGCAATCCATAGGTTTTAAGATACTTAAGAGTCAGGTACATTCTTAGGCGTTTAATATGCGGTGTTGAGTCCATTTCGTTGAGCAAGGAGTAGCTCTTGTCTATTCCATATTTGGCTTAAGGAACTTTATCTGTGCTCATTTCAATCTCTGGTTTTATGCAGCACCCCAACTCACCTTTACCCTTAAACAAGCATAAGTTGGTTTTCTAAATTTGAGACCCTGTTCTGTTCTGTAATTCAGTTCCTGTGTAGCCAAGTTTACATTCCGTGTATTACTGATATCTTATGATGTTTCTTTTTCTGTGTGACTTATTTCAGTTAGAATCATCGTACCTGAATCCACTCATTGTGCTGCTACGGGCCTGATGACATAGATTTCACTGCTGAGTGATACTGCATTGTACGTAAGTACCACAAGTTCTTTATCCATTTTTCACTTTCTGTGATATTGAACTTGTACGGTAAACGAGGTTCTTGTAAACAGAGGCGTCCCAAACATTGGGGTGGCTGTGTCTTTTTGATTTTAATTTCCCTAAGCTATAGGACCATAAGTGGAAGTGCCCTAGGCTCTGTTGCTTTGTTTTTTAGATGTTTCAGGAAACACCATACACTTCTCCCGAGTGTCTGTTGGCAATTTACATCCCGCCCATCAGCATAACAAGGCTCCCAGTTCTCCATGGCCTGTCCTGCCTTTCTGGATTTTACACTTTTTTCAGATGGCCCTTTTGACGGGGGGAAGTGAGACTTCATTGTAGTGCAGATTTCCTTTGCAAGCTTGCTTGGTTGGCCAAAAAGGGCGTATGCGTTTTTTCCTGAATATATTCAGGAAAAAACGCATACGCCCTTTTTGGCCAAGTGCATCATTGTGGACGTTCTGCCTCTTTTCCTATGCTTTCAATGCAATTCCAGTCTACCTCCTGAAATCGGTTTCCTGCAATTCTGCCCCGCTTTCAAGTCCTCTTGGCAGCCTTACTTCAGTATATTTTTGGACGATAGTTGTCATTTATAACTCTGCAGGTTTGTGAATTACAGTGCCCCTGAGCTCCTTTCTTCAACTCGTTTTCTTGTGAGCTGGCCGCAACACCGCAGGATGGCTTCAGGCCCTAATCTGGTTCCGGCACGGCACGCTGAGCCTTTGGTTATTTCCTCTTCCTGGTGGGAAATGAGAGTTAAATTTGCCCGTCCAGACACCTCCAGCTAGTCTCTCATTGGTTCTCGCTATTCCTGTTCATCTTCCGCAGAAATTGCAAACTGGGCCAAACAGGAGGTTAAAGGGACTGACTCTCCAAGTCGGGAGAGTGTTAGTAAAGCGTCTGGAATGTTGCACCCGAGTACCAGGGTACGAAAACTGAGACATATTTGAACACGTCTCCCGATCACATGGTTGATCATACTCTAGGTTCCACATGCATGTTTTAGCTGAAGGAAGAATACCTTAAACCTGGGTAGTTGAAACCCGTGGAATGGGTACCATGCAATATGACTTCAAAGGGTCTTCATTTGCTCACCGAACCTCTCCAATCCTATCACTGCTGCGTTTATGTCCCTGTACACATGCTTGATTCTCTTTCGGAGACAGAGCAATCCATAGGTTTTAAGATACTTAAGAGTCAGGTACATTCTTAGGCGTTTAATATGCGGTGTTGAGTCCATTTCGTTGAGCAAGGAGTAGCTCTTGTCTATTCCATATTTGGCTTAAGGAACTTTATCTGTGCTCATTTCAATCTCTGGTTTTATGCAGCACCCCAACTCCACCTTTACCCTTAAACAAGCATAAGTTGGTTTTCTAAATTTGAGACCCTGTTCTGTTCTGTAATTCAGTTCCTGTGTAGCCAAGTTTACATTCCGTGTATTACTGATATCTTATGATGTTTCTTTTTCTGTGTGACTTATTTCAGTTAGAATCATCGTACCTGAATCCACTCATTGTGCTGCTACGGGCCTGATGACATAGATTTCACTGCTGAGTGATACTGCATTGTACGTAAGTACCACAAGTTCTTTATCCATTTTTCACTTTCTGTGATATTGAACTTGTACGGTAAACGAGGTTCTTGTAAACAGAGGCGTCCCAAACATTGGGGTGGCTGTGTCTTTTTGATTTTAATTTCCCTAAGCTATAGGACCATAAGTGGAAGTGCCCTAGGCTCTGTTGCTTTGTTTTTTAGATGTTTCAGGAAACACCATACACTTCTCCCGAGTGTCTGTTGGCAATTTACATCCCGCCCATCAGCATAACAAGGCTCCCAGTTCTCCATGGCCTGTCCTGCCTTTCTGGATTTTACACTTGTTTCAGATGGCCCTTTTGACCGGGGTGGGGGGGAAGTGAGACTTCATTGTAGTGCAGATTTCCTTTGCAAGCTTGCTTGGTTGGCCAAAAAGGGCGTATGCGTTTTTTCCTGAATATATTCAGGAAAAAACGCATACGCCCTTTTTGGCCAAGTGCATCATTGTGGACGTTCTGCCTCTTTTCCTATGCTTTCAATGCAATTCCAGTCTACCTCCTGAAATCGGTTTCCTGCAATTCTGCCCCGCTTTCAAGTCCTCTTGGCAGCCTTACTTCAGTATATTTTTGGACGATAGTTGTCATTTATAACTCTGCAGGTTTGTGAATTACAGTGCCCCTGAGCTCCTTTCTTCAACTCGTTTTCTTGTGAGCTGGCCGCAACACCGCAGGATGGCTTCAGGCCCTAATCTGGTTCCGGCACGGCACGCTGAGCCTTTGGTTATTTCCTCTTCCTGGTGGGAAATGAGAGTTAAATTTGCCCGTCCAGACACCTCCAGCTAGTCTCTCATTGGTTCTCGCTATTCCTGTTCATCTTCCGCAGAAATTGCAAACTGGGCCAAACAGGAGGTTAAAGGGACTGACTCTCCAAGTCGGGAGAGTGTTAGTAAAGCGTCTGGAATGTTGCACCCGAGTACCAGGGTACGAAAACTGAGACATATTTGAACACGTCTCCCGATCACATGGTTGATCATACTCTAGGTTCCACATGCATGTTTTAGCTGAAGGAAGAATACCTTAAACCTGGGTAGTTGAAAGCCGTGGAATGGGTACCATGCAATATGACTTCAAAGGGTCTTCATTTGCTCACCGAACCTCTCCAATCCTATCACTGCTGCGTTTATGTCCCTGTACACATGCTTGATTCTCTTTCGGAGACATAGCAATCCATCGGTTTTAAGATACTTAAGAGTCAGGTACATTCTTAGGCGTTTAATATGCGGTGTTGAGTCCATTTCGTTGAGCAAGGAGTAGCTCTTGTCTATTCCATATTTGGCTTAAGGAACTTTATCTGTGCTCATTTCAATCTCTGGTTTTATGCAGCACCCCAACTCACCTTTACCCTTAAACAAGCATAAGTTGGTTTTCTAAATTTGAGACCCTGTTCTGTTCTGTAATTCAGTTCCTGTGTAGCCAAGTTTACATTCCGTGTATTACTGATATCTTATGATGTTTCTTTTTCTGTGTGACTTATTTCAGTTAGAATCATCGTACCTGAATCCACTCATTGTGCTGCTACGGGCCTGATGACATAGATTTCACTGCTGAGTGATACTGCATTGTACGTAAGTACCACAAGTTCTTTATCCATTTTTCACTTTCTGTGATATTGAACTTGTACGGTAAACGAGGTTCTTGTAAACAGAGGCGTCCCAAACATTGGGGTGGCTGTGTCTTTTTGATTTTAATTTCCCTAAGCTATAGGACCATAAGTGGAAGTGCCCTAGGCTCTGTTGCTTTGTTTTTTAGATGTTTCAGGAAACACCATACACTTCTCCCGAGTGTCTGTTGGCAATTTACATCCCGCCCATCAGCATAACAAGGCTCCCAGTTCTCCATGGCCTGTCCTGCCTTTCTGGATTTTACACTTGTTTCAGATGGCCCTTTTGACCGGGGGGAAGTGAGACTTCATTGTAGTGCAGATTTCCTTTGCAAGCTTGCTTGGTTGGCCAAAAAGGGCGTATGCGTTTTTTCCTGAATATATTCAGGAAAAAACGCATACGCCCTTTTTGGCCAAGTGCATCATTGTGGACGTTCTGCCTCTTTTCCTATGCTTTCAATGCAATTCCAGTCTACCTCCTGAAATCGGTTTCCTGCAATTCTGCCCCGCTTTCAAGTCCTCTTGGCAGCCTTACTTCAGTATATTTTTGGACGATAGTTGTCATTTATAACTCTGCAGGTTTGTGAATTACAGTGCCCCTGAGCTCCTTTCTTCAACTCGTTTTCTTGTGAGCTGGCCGCAACACCGCAGGATGGCTTCAGGCCCTAATCTGGTTCCGGCACGGCACGCTGAGCCTTTGGTTATTTCCTCTTCCTGGTGGGAAATGAGAGTTAAATTTGCCCGTCCAGACACCTCCAGCTAGTCTCTCATTGGTTCTCGCTATTCCTGTTCATCTTCCGCAGAAATTGCAAACTGGGCCAAACAGGAGGTTAAAGGGACTGACTCTCCAAGTCGGGAGAGTGTTAGTAAAGCGTCTGGAATGTTGCACCCGAGTACCAGGGTACGAAAACTGAGACATATTTGAACACGTCTCCCGATCACATGGTTGATCATACTCTAGGTTCCACATGCATGTTTTAGCTGAAGGAAGAATACCTTAAACCTGGGTAGTTGAAACCCGTGGAATGGGTACCATGCAATATGACTTCAAAGGGTCTTCATTTGCTCACCGAACCTCTCCAATCCTATCACTGCTGCGTTTATGTCCCTGTACACATGCTTGATTCTCTTTCGGAGACAGAGCAATCCATAGGTTTTAAGATACTTAAGAGTCAGGTACATTCTTAGGCGTTTAATATGCGGTGTTGAGTCCATTTCGTTGAGCAAGGAGTAGCTCTTGTCTATTCCATATTTGGCTTAAGGAACTTTATCTGTGCTCATTTCAATCTCTGGTTTTATGCAGCACCCCAACTCACCTTTACCCTTAAACAAGCATAAGTTGGTTTTCTAAATTTGAGACCCTGTTCTGTTCTGTAATTCAGTTCCTGTGTAGCCAAGTTTACATTCCGTGTATTACTGATATCTTATGATGTTTCTTTTTCTGTGTGACTTATTTCAGTTAGAATCATCGTACCTGAATCCACTCATTGTGCTGCTACGGGCCTGATGACATAGATTTCACTGCTGAGTGATACTGCATTGTACGTAAGTACCACAAGTTCTTTATCCATTTTTCACTTTCTGTGATATTGAACTTGTACGGTAAACGAGGTTCTTGTAAACAGAGGCGTCCCAAACATTGGGGTGGCTGTGTCTTTTTGATTTTAATTTCCCTAAGCTATAGGACCATAAGTGGAAGTGCCCTAGGCTCTGTTGCTTTGTTTTTTAGATGTTTCAGGAAACACCATACACTTCTCCCGAGTGTCTGTTGGCAATTTACATCCCGCCCATCAGCATAACAAGGCTCCCAGTTCTCCATGGCCTGTCCTGCCTTTCTGGATTTTACACTTTTTTCAGATGGCCCTTTTGACCGGGGGGGGGGGAAGTGAGACTTCATTGTAGTGCAGATTTCCTTTGCAAGCTTGCTTGGTTGGCCAAAAAGGGCGTATGCGTTTTTTCCTGAATATATTCAGGAAAAAACGCATACGCCCTTTTTGGCCAAGTGCATCATTGTGGACGTTCTGCCTCTTTTCCTATGCTTTCAATGCAATTCCAGTCTACCTCCTGAAATCGGTTTCCTGCAATTCTGCCCCGCTTTCAAGTCCTCTTGGCAGCCTTACTTCAGTATATTTTTGGACGATAGTTGTCATTTATAACTCTGCAGGTTTGTGAATTACAGTGCCCCTGAGCTCCTTTCTTCAACTCGTTTTCTTGTGAGCTGGCCGCAACACCGCAGGATGGCTTCAGGCCCTAATCTGGTTCCGGCACGGCACGCTGAGCCTTTGGTTATTTCCTCTTCCTGGTGGGAAATGAGAGTTAAATTTGCCCGTCCAGACACCTCCAGCTAGTCTCTCATTGGTTCTCGCTATTCCTGTTCATCTTCCGCAGAAATTGCAAACTGGGCCAAACAGGAGGTTAAAGGGACTGACTCTCCAAGTCGGGAGAGTGTTAGTAAAGCGTCTGGAATGTTGCACCCGAGTACCAGGGTACGAAAACTGAGACATATTTGAACACGTCTCCCGATCACATGGTTGATCATACTCTAGGTTCCACATGCATGTTTTAGCTGAAGGAAGAATACCTTAAACCTGGGTAGTTGAAACCCGTGGAATGGGTACCATGCAATATGACTTCAAAGGGTCTTCATTTGCTCACCGAACCTCTCCAATCCTATCACTGCTGCGTTTATGTCCCTGTACACATGCTTGATTCTCTTTCGGAGACATAGCAATCCATCGGTTTTAAGATACTTAAGAGTCAGGTACATTCTTAGGCGTTTAATATGCGGTGTTGAGTCCATTTCGTTGAGCAAGGAGTAGCTCTTGTCTATTCCATATTTGGCTTAAGGAACTTTATCTGTGCTCATTTCAATCTCTGGTTTTATGCAGCACCCCAACTCACCTTTACCCTTAAACAAGCATAAGTTGGTTTTCTAAATTTGAGACCCTGTTCTGTTCTGTAATTCAGTTCCTGTGTAGCCAAGTTTACATTCCGTGTATTACTGATATCTTATGATGTTTCTTTTTCTGTGTGACTTATTTCAGTTAGAATCATCGTACCTGAATCCACTCATTGTGCTGCTACGGGCCTGATGACATAGATTTCACTGCTGAGTGATACTGCATTGTACGTAAGTACCACAAGTTCTTTATCCATTTTTCACTTTCTGTGATATTGAACTTGTACGGTAAACGAGGTTCTTGTAAACAGAGGCGTCCCAAACATTGGGGTGGCTGTGTCTTTTTGATTTTAATTTCCCTAAGCTATAGGACCATAAGTGGAAGTGCCCTAGGCTCTGTTGCTTTGTTTTTTAGATGTTTCAGGAAACACCATACACTTCTCCCGAGTGTCTGTTGGCAGTTTACATCCCGCCCATCAGCATAACAAGGCTCCCAGTTCTCCATGGCCTGTCCTGCCTTTCTGGATTTTACACTTGTTTCAGATGGCCCTTTTGACCGGGGGGAAGTGAGACTTCATTGTAGTGCAGTTTTCCTTTGCAAGCTTGCTTGGTTGGCCAAAAAGGGCGTATGCGTTTTTTCCTGAATATATTCAGGAAAAAACGCATACGCCCTTTTTGGCCAAGTGCATCATTGTGGACGTTCTGCCTCTTTTCCTATGCTTTCAATGCAATTCCAGTCTACCTCCTGAAATCGGTTTCCTGCAATTCTGCCCCGCTTTCAAGTCCTCTTGGCAGCCTTACTTCAGTATATTTTTGGACGATAGTTGTCATTTATAACTCTGCAGGTTTGTGAATTAGAGTGCCCCTGAGCTCCTTTCTTCAACTCGTTTTCTTGTGAGCTGGCCGCAACACCGCAGGATGGCTTCAGGCCCTAATCTGGTTCCGGCACGGCACGCTGAGCCTTTGGTTATTTCCTCTTCCTGGTGGGAAATGAGAGTTAAATTTGCCCGTCCAGACACCTCCAGCTAGTCTCTCATTGGTTCTCGCTATTCCTGTTCATCTTCCGCAGAAATTGCAAACTGGGCCAAACAGGAGGTTAAAGGGACTGACTCTCCAAGTCGGGAGAGTGTTAGTAAAGCGTCTGGAATGTTGCACCCGAGTACCAGGGTACGAAAACTGAGACATATTTGAACACGTCTCCCGATCACATGGTTGATCATACTCTAGGTTCCACATGCATGTTTTAGCTGAAGGAAGAATACCTTAAACCTGGGTAGTTGAAACCCGTGGAATGGGTACCATGCAATATGACTTCAAAGGGTCTTCATTTGCTCACCGAACCTCTCCAATCCTATCACTGCTGCGTTTATGTCCCTGTACACATGCTTGATTCTCTTTCGGAGACATAGCAATCCATCGGTTTTAAGATACTTAAGAGTCAGGTACATTCTTAGGCGTTTAATATGCGGTGTTGAGTCCATTTCGTTGAGCAAGGAGTAGCTCTTGTCTATTCCATATTTGGCTTAAGGAACTTTATCTGTGCTCATTTCAATCTCTGGTTTTATGCAGCACCCCAACTCACCTTTACCCTTAAACAAGCATAAGTTGGTTTTCTAAATTTGAGACCCTGTTCTGTTCTGTAATTCAGTTCCTGTGTAGCCAAGTTTACATTCCGTGTATTACTGATATCTTATGATGTTTCTTTTTCTGTGTGACTTATTTCAGTTAGAATCATCGTACCTGAATCCACTCATTGTGCTGCTACGGGCCTGATGACATAGATTTCACTGCTGAGTGATACTGCATTGTACGTAAGTACCACAAGTTCTTTATCCATTTTTCACTTTCTGTGATATTGAACTTGTACGGTAAACGAGGTTCTTGTAAACAGAGGCGTCCCAAACATTGGGGTGGCTGTGTCTTTTTGATTTTAATTTCCCTAAGCTATAGGACCATAAGTGGAAGTGCCCTAGGCTCTGTTGCTTTGTTTTTTAGATGTTTCAGGAAACACCATACACTTCTCCCGAGTGTCTGTTGGCAGTTTACATCCCGCCCATCAGCATAACAAGGCTCCCAGTTCTCCATGGCCTGTCCTGCCTTTCTGGATTTTACACTTGTTTCAGATGGCCCTTTTGACCGGGGGGAAGTGAGACTTCATTGTAGTGCAGTTTTCCTTTGCAAGCTTGCTTGGTTGGCCAAAAAGGGCGTATGCGTTTTTTCCTGAATATATTCAGGAAAAAACGCATACGCCCTTTTTGGCCAAGTGCATCATTGTGGACGTTCTGCCTCTTTTCCTATGCTTTCAATGCAATTCCAGTCTACCTCCTGAAATCGGTTTCCTGCAATTCTGCCCCGCTTTCAAGTCCTCTTGGCAGCCTTACTTCAGTATATTTTTGGACGATAGTTGTCATTTATAACTCTGCAGGTTTGTGAATTACAGTGCCCCTGAGCTCCTTTCTTCAACTCGTTTTCTTGTGAGCTGGCCGCAACACCGCAGGATGGCTTCAGGCCCTAATCTGGTTCCGGCACGGCACGCTGAGCCTTTGGTTATTTCCTCTTCCTGGTGGGAAATGAGAGTTAAATTTGCCCGTCCAGACACCTCCAGCTAGTCTCTCATTGGTTCTCGCTATTCCTGTTCATCTTCCGCAGAAATTGCAAACTGGGCCAAACAGGAGGTTAAAGGGACTGACTCTCCAAGTCGGGAGAGTGTTAGTAAAGCGTCTGGAATGTTGCACCCGAGTACCAGGGTACGAAAACTGAGACATATTTGAACACGTCTCCCGATCACATGGTTGATCATACTCTAGGTTCCACATGCATGTTTTAGCTGAAGGAAGAATACCTTAAACCTGGGTAGTTGAAACCCGTGGAATGGGTACCATGCAATATGACTTCAAAGGGTCTTCATTTGCTCACCGAACCTCTCCAATCCTATCACTGCTGCGTTTATGTCCCTGTACACATGCTTGATTCTCTTTCGGAGACAGAGCAATCCATAGGTTTTAAGATACTTAAGAGTCAGGTACATTCTTAGGCGTTTAATATGCGGTGTTGAGTCCATTTCGTTGAGCAAGGAGTAGCTCTTGTCTATTCCATATTTGGCTTAAGGAACTTTATCTGTGCTCATTTCAATCTCTGGTTTTATGCAGCACCCCAACTCACCTTTACCCTTAAACAAGCATAAGTTGGTTTTCTAAATTTGAGACCCTGTTCTGTTCTGTAATTCAGTTCCTGTGTAGCCAAGTTTACATTCCGTGTATTACTGATATCTTATGATGTTTCTTTTTCTGTGTGACTTATTTCAGTTAGAATCATCGTACCTGAATCCACTCATTGTGCTGCTACGGGCCTGATGACATAGATTTCACTGCTGAGTGATACTGCATTGTACGTAAGTACCACAAGTTCTTTATCCATTTTTCACTTTCTGTGATATTGAACTTGTACGGTAAACGAGGTTCTTGTAAACAGAGGCGTCCCAAACATTGGGGTGGCTGTGTCTTTTTGATTTTAATTTCCCTAAGCTATAGGACCATAAGTGGAAGTGCCCTAGGCTCTGTTGCTTTGTTTTTTAGATGTTTCAGGAAACACCATACACTTCTCCCGAGTGTCTGTTGGCAATTTACATCCCGCCCATCAGCATAACAAGGCTCCCAGTTCTCCATGGCCTGTCCTGCCTTTCTGGATTTTACACTTTTTTCAGATGGCCCTTTTGACCGGGGGGAAGTGAGACTTCATTGTAGTGCAGATTTCCTTTGCAAGCTTGCTTGGTTGGCCAAAAAGGGCGTATGCGTTTTTTCCTGAATATATTCAGGAAAAAACGCATACGCCCTTTTTGGCCAAGTGCATCATTGTGGACGTTCTGCCTCTTTTCCTATGCTTTCAATGCAATTCCAGTCTACCTCCTGAAATCGGTTTCCTGCAATTCTGCCCCGCTTTCAAGTCCTCTTGGCAGCCTTACTTCAGTATATTTTTGGACGATAGTTGTCATTTATAACTCTGCAGGTTTGTGAATTACAGTGCCCCTGAGCTCCTTTCTTCAACTCGTTTTCTTGTGAGCTGGCCGCAACACCGCAGGATGGCTTCAGGCCCTAATCTGGTTCCGGCACGGCACGCTGAGCCTTTGGTTATTTCCTCTTCCTGGTGGGAAATGAGAGTTAAATTTGCCCGTCCAGACACCTCCAGCTAGTCTCTCATTGGTTCTCGCTATTCCTGTTCATCTTCCGCAGAAATTGCAAACTGGGCCAAACAGGAGGTTAAAGGGACTGACTCTCCAAGTCGGGAGAGTGTTAGTAAAGCGTCTGGAATGTTGCACCCGAGTACCAGGGTACGAAAACTGAGACATATTTGAACACGTCTCCCGATCACATGGTTGATCATACTCTAGGTTCCACATGCATGTTTTAGCTGAAGGAAGAATACCTTAAACCTGGGTAGTTGAAACCCGTGGAATGGGTACCATGCAATATGACTTCAAAGGGTCTTCATTTGCTCACCGAACCTCTCCAATCCTATCACTGCTGCGTTTATGTCCCTGTACACATGCTTGATTCTCTTTCGGAGACATAGCAATCCATCGGTTTTAAGATACTTAAGAGTCAGGTACATTCTTAGGCGTTTAATATGCGGTGTTGAGTCCATTTCGTTGAGCAAGGAGTAGCTCTTGTCTATTCCATATTTGGCTTAAGGAACTTTATCTGTGCTCATTTCAATCTCTGGTTTTATGCAGCACCCCAACTCACCTTTACCCTTAAACAAGCATAAGTTGGTTTTCTAAATTTGAGACCCTGTTCTGTTCTGTAATTCAGTTCCTGTGTAGCCAAGTTTACATTCCGTGTATTACTGATATCTTATGATGTTTCTTTTTCTGTGTGACTTATTTCAGTTAGAATCATCGTACCTGAATCCACTCATTGTGCTGCTACGGGCCTGATGACATAGATTTCACTGCTGAGTGATACTGCATTGTACGTAAGTACCACAAGTTCTTTATCCATTTTTCACTTTCTGTGATATTGAACTTGTACGGTAAACGAGGTTCTTGTAAACAGAGGCGTCCCAAACATTGGGGTGGCTGTGTCTTTTTGATTTTAATTTCCCTAAGCTATAGGACCATAAGTGGAAGTGCCCTAGGCTCTGTTGCTTTGTTTTTTAGATGTTTCAGGAAACACCATACACTTCTCCCGAGTGTCTGTTGGCAGTTTACATCCCGCCCATCAGCATAACAAGGCTCCCAGTTCTCCATGGCCTGTCCTGCCTTTCTGGATTTTACACTTGTTTCAGATGGCCCTTTTGACCGGGGGGAAGTGAGACTTCATTGTAGTGCAGTTTTCCTTTGCAAGCTTGCTTGGTTGGCCAAAAAGGGCGTATGCGTTTTTTCCTGAATATATTCAGGAAAAAACGCATACGCCCTTTTTGGCCAAGTGCATCATTGTGGACGTTCTGCCTCTTTTCCTATGCTTTCAATGCAATTCCAGTCTACCTCCTGAAATCGGTTTCCTGCAATTCTGCCCCGCTTTCAAGTCCTCTTGGCAGCCTTACTTCAGTATATTTTTGGACGATAGTTGTCATTTATAACTCTGCAGGTTTGTGAATTACAGTGCCCCTGAGCTCCTTTCTTCAACTCGTTTTCTTGTGAGCTGGCCGCAACACCGCAGGATGGCTTCAGGCCCTAATCTGGTTCCGGCACGGCACGCTGAGCCTTTGGTTATTTCCTCTTCCTGGTGGGAAATGAGAGTTAAATTTGCCCGTCCAGACACCTCCAGCTAGTCTCTCATTGGTTCTCGCTATTCCTGTTCATCTTCCGCAGAAATTGCAAACTGGGCCAAACAGGAGGTTAAAGGGACTGACTCTCCAAGTCGGGAGAGTGTTAGTAAAGCGTCTGGAATGTTGCACCCGAGTACCAGGGTACGAAAACTGAGACATATTTGAACACGTCTCCCGATCACATGGTTGATCATACTCTAGGTTCCACATGCATGTTTTAGCTGAAGGAAGAATACCTTAAACCTGGGTAGTTGAAACCCGTGGAATGGGTACCATGCAATATGACTTCAAAGGGTCTTCATTTGCTCACCGAACCTCTCCAATCCTATCACTGCTGCGTTTATGTCCCTGTACACATGCTTGATTCTCTTTCGGAGACATAGCAATCCATCGGTTTTAAGATACTTAAGAGTCAGGTACATTCTTAGGCGTTTAATATGCGGTGTTGAGTCCATTTCGTTGAGCAAGGAGTAGCTCTTGTCTATTCCATATTTGGCTTAAGGAACTTTATCTGTGCTCATTTCAATCTCTGGTTTTATGCAGCACCCCAACTCACCTTTACCCTTAAACAAGCATAAGTTGGTTTTCTAAATTTGAGACCCTGTTCTGTTCTGTAATTCAGTTCCTGTGTAGCCAAGTTTACATTCCGTGTATTACTGATATCTTATGATGTTTCTTTTTCTGTGTGACTTATTTCAGTTAGAATCATCGTACCTGAATCCACTCATTGTGCTGCTACGGGCCTGATGACATAGATTTCACTGCTGAGTGATACTGCATTGTACGTAAGTACCACAAGTTCTTTATCCATTTTTCACTTTCTGTGATATTGAACTTGTACGGTAAACGAGGTTCTTGTAAACAGAGGCGTCCCAAACATTGGGGTGGCTGTGTCTTTTTGATTTTAATTTCCCTAAGCTATAGGACCATAAGTGGAAGTGCCCTAGGCTCTGTTGCTTTGTTTTTTAGATGTTTCAGGAAACACCATACACTTCTCCCGAGTGTCTGTTGGCAATTTACATCCCGCCCATCAGCATAACAAGGCTCCCAGTTCTCCATGGCCTGTCCTGCCTTTCTGGATTTTACACTTTTTTCAGATGGCCCTTTTGACCGGGGGGAAGTGAGACTTCATTGTAGTGCAGATTTCCTTTGCAAGCTTGCTTGGTTGGCCAAAAAGGGCGTATGCGTTTTTTCCTGAATATATTCAGGAAAAAACGCATACGCCCTTTTTGGCCAAGTGCATCATTGTGGACGTTCTGCCTCTTTTCCTATGCTTTCAATGCAATTCCAGTCTACCTCCTGAAATCGGTTTCCTGCAATTCTGCCCCGCTTTCAAGTCCTCTTGGCAGCCTTACTTCAGTATATTTTTGGACGATAGTTGTCATTTATAACTCTGCAGGTTTGTGAATTACAGTGCCCCTGAGCTCCTTTCTTCAACTCGTTTTCTTGTGAGCTGGCCGCAACACCGCAGGATGGCTTCAGGCCCTAATCTGGTTCCGGCACGGCACGCTGAGCCTTTGGTTATTTCCTCTTCCTGGTGGGAAATGAGAGTTAAATTTGCCCGTCCAGACACCTCCAGCTAGTCTCTCATTGGTTCTCGCTATTCCTGTTCATCTTCCGCAGAAATTGCAAACTGGGCCAAACAGGAGGTTAAAGGGACTGACTCTCCAAGTCGGGAGAGTGTTAGTAAAGCGTCTGGAATGTTGCACCCGAGTACCAGGGTACGAAAACTGAGACATATTTGAACACGTCTCCCGATCACATGGTTGATCATACTCTAGGTTCCACATGCATGTTTTAGCTGAAGGAAGAATACCTTAAACCTGGGTAGTTGAAACCCGTGGAATGGGTACCATGCAATATGACTTCAAAGGGTCTTCATTTGCTCACCGAACCTCTCCAATCCTATCACTGCTGCGTTTATGTCCCTGTACACATGCTTGATTCTCTTTCGGAGACATAGCAATCCATAGGTTTTAAGATACTTAAGAGTCAGGTACATTCTTAGGCGTTTAATATGCGGTGTTGAGTCCATTTCGTTGAGCAAGGAGTAGCTCTTGTCTATTCCATATTTGGCTTAAGGAACTTTATCTGTGCTCATTTCAATCTCTGGTTTTATGCAGCACCCCAACTCACCTTTACCCTTAAACAAGCATAAGTTGGTTTTCTAAATTTGAGACCCTGTTCTGTTCTGTAATTCAGTTCCTGTGTAGCCAAGTTTACATTCCGTGTATTACTGATATCTTATGATGTTTCTTTTTCTGTGTGACTTATTTCAGTTAGAATCATCGTACCTGAATCCACTCATTGTGCTGCTACGGGCCTGATGACATAGATTTCACTGCTGAGTGATACTGCATTGTACGTAAGTACCACAAGTTCTTTATCCATTTTTCACTTTCTGTGATATTGAACTTGTACGGTAAACGAGGTTCTTGTAAACAGAGGCGTCCCAAACATTGGGGTGGCTGTGTCTTTTTGATTTTAATTTCCCTAAGCTATAGGACCATAAGTGGAAGTGCCCTAGGCTCTGTTGCTTTGTTTTTTAGATGTTTCAGGAAACACCATACACTTCTCCCGAGTGTCTGTTGGCAGTTTACATCCCGCCCATCAGCATAACAAGGCTCCCAGTTCTCCATGGCCTGTCCTGCCTTTCTGGATTTTACACTTGTTTCAGATGGCCCTTTTGACCGGGGGGAAGTGAGACTTCATTGTAGTGCAGTTTTCCTTTGCAAGTTTGCTTGGTTGGCCAAAAAGGGCGTATGCGTTTTTTCCTGAATATATTCAGGAAAAAACGCATACGCCCTTTTTGGCCAAGTGCATCATTGTGGACGTTCTGCCTCTTTTCCTATGCTTTCAATGCAATTCCAGTCTACCTCCTGAAATCGGTTTCCTGCAATTCTGCCCCGCTTTCAAGTCCTCTTGGCAGCCTTACTTCAGTATATTTTTGGACGATAGTTGTCATTTATAACTCTGCAGGTTTGTGAATTACAGTGCCCCTGAGCTCCTTTCTTCAACTCGTTTTCTTGTGAGCTGGCCGCAACACCGCAGGATGGCTTCAGGCCCTAATCTGGTTCCGGCACGGCACGCTGAGCCTTTGGTTATTTCCTCTTCCTGGTGGGAAATGAGAGTTAAATTTGCCCGTCCAGACACCTCCAGCTAGTCTCTCATTGGTTCTCGCTATTCCTGTTCATCTTCCGCAGAAATTGCAAACTGGGCCAAACAGGAGGTTAAAGGGACTGACTCTCCAAGTCGGGAGAGTGTTAGTAAAGCGTCTGGAATGTTGCACCCGAGTACCAGGGTACGAAAACTGAGACATATTTGAACACGTCTCCCGATCACATGGTTGATCATACTCTAGGTTCCACATGCATGTTTTAGCTGAAGGAAGAATACCTTAAACCTGGGTAGTTGAAACCCGTGGAATGGGTACCATGCAATATGACTTCAAAGGGTCTTCATTTGCTCACCGAACCTCTCCAATCCTATCACTGCTGCGTTTATGTCCCTGTACACATGCTTGATTCTCTTTCGGAGACATAGCAATCCATCGGTTTTAAGATACTTAAGAGTCAGGTACATTCTTAGGCGTTTAATATGCGGTGTTGAGTCCATTTCGTTGAGCAAGGAGTAGCTCTTGTCTATTCCATATTTGGCTTAAGGAACTTTATCTGTGCTCATTTCAATCTCTGGTTTTATGCAGCACCCCAACTCACCTTTACCCTTAAACAAGCATAAGTTGGTTTTCTAAATTTGAGACCCTGTTCTGTTCTGTAATTCAGTTCCTGTGTAGCCAAGTTTACATTCCGTGTATTACTGATATCTTATGATGTTTCTTTTTCTGTGTGACTTATTTCAGTTAGAATCATCGTACCTGAATCCACTCATTGTGCTGCTACGGGCCTGATGACATAGATTTCACTGCTGAGTGATACTGCATTGTACGTAAATACCACAAGTTCTTTATCCATTTTTCACTTTCTGTGATATTGAACTTGTACGGTAAACGAGGTTCTTGTAAACAGAGGCGTCCCAAACATTGGGGTGGCTGTGTCTTTTTGATTTTAATTTCCCTAAGCTATAGGACCATAAGTGGAAGTGCCCTAGGCTCTGTTGCTTTGTTTTTTAGATGTTTCAGGAAACACCATACACTTCTCCCGAGTGTCTGTTGGCAGTTTACATCCCGCCCATCAGCATAACAAGGCTCCCAGTTCTCCATGGCCTGTCCTGCCTTTCTGGATTTTACACTTTTTTCAGATGGCCCTTTTGACCGGGGGGAGGTGAGACTTCATTGTAGTGCAGATTTCCTTTGCAAGCTTGCTTGGTTGGCCAAAAAGGGCGTATGCGTTTTTTCCTGAATATATTCAGGAAAAAACGCATACGCCCTTTTTGGCCAAGTGCATCATTGTGGACGTTCTGCCTCTTTTCCTATGCTTTCAATGCAATTCCAGTCTACCTCCTGAAATCGGTTTCCTGCAATTCTGCCCCGCTTTCAAGTCCTCTTGGCAGCCTTACTTCAGTATATTTTTGGACGATAGTTGTCATTTATAACTCTGCAGGTTTGTGAATTACAGTGCCCCTGAGCTCCTTTCTTCAACTCGTTTTCTTGTGAGCTGGCCGCAACACCGCAGGATGGCTTCAGGCCCTAATCTGGTTCCGGCACGGCACGCTGAGCCTTTGGTTATTTCCTCTTCCTGGTGGGAAATGAGAGTTAAATTTGCCCGTCCAGACACCTCCAGCTAGTCTCTCATTGGTTCTCGCTATTCCTGTTCATCTTCCGCAGAAATTGCAAACTGGGCCAAACAGGAGGTTAAAGGGACTGACTCTCCAAGTCGGGAGAGTGTTAGTAAAGCGTCTGGAATGTTGCACCCGAGTACCAGGGTACGAAAACTGAGACATATTTGAACACGTCTCCCGATCACATGGTTGATCATACTCTAGGTTCCACATGCATGTTTTAGCTGAAGGAAGAATACCTTAAACCTGGGTAGTTGAAACCCGTGGAATGGGTACCATGCAATATGACTTCAAAGGGTCTTCATTTGCTCACCGAACCTCTCCAATCCTATCACTGCTGCGTTTATGTCCCTGTACACATGCTTGATTCTCTTTCGGAGACATAGCAATCCATCGGTTTTAAGATACTTAAGAGTCAGGTACATTCTTAGGCGTTTAATATGCGGTGTTGAGTCCATTTCGTTGAGCAAGGAGTAGCTCTTGTCTATTCCATATTTGGCTTAAGGAACTTTATCTGTGCTCATTTCAATCTCTGGTTTTATGCAGCACCCCAACTCACCTTTACCCTTAAACAAGCATAAGTTGGTTTTCTAAATTTGAGACCCTGTTCTGTTCTGTAATTCAGTTCCTGTGTAGCCAAGTTTACATTCCGTGTATTACTGATATCTTATGATGTTTCTTTTTCTGTGTGACTTATTTCAGTTAGAATCATCGTACCTGAATCCACTCATTGTGCTGCTACGGGCCTGATGACATAGATTTCACTGCTGAGTGATACTGCATTGTACGTAAGTACCACAAGTTCTTTATCCATTTTTCACTTTCTGTGATATTGAACTTGTACGGTAAACGAGGTTCTTGTAAACAGAGGCGTCCCAAACATTGGGGTGGCTGTGTCTTTTTGATTTTAATTTCCCTAAGCTATAGGACCATAAGTGGAAGTGCCCTAGGCTCTGTTGCTTTGTTTTTTAGATGTTTCAGGAAACACCATACACTTCTCCCGAGTGTCTGTTGGCAGTTTACATCCCGCCCATCAGCATAACAAGGCTCCCAGTTCTCCATGGCCTGTCCTGCCTTTCTGGATTTTACACTTGTTTCAGATGGCCCTTTTGACCGGGGGGAAGTGAGACTTCATTGTAGTGCAGTTTTCCTTTGCAAGCTTGCTTGGTTGGCCAAAAAGGGCGTATGCGTTTTTTCCTGAATATATTCAGGAAAAAACGCATACGCCCTTTTTGGCCAAGTGCATCATTGTGGACGTTCTGCCTCTTTTCCTATGCTTTCAATGCAATTCCAGTCTACCTCCTGAAATCGGTTTCCTGCAATTCTGCCCCGCTTTCAAGTCCTCTTGGCAGCCTTACTTCAGTATATTTTTGGACGATAGTTGTCATTTATAACTCTGCAGGTTTGTGAATTACAGTGCCCCTGAGCTCCTTTCTTCAACTCGTTTTCTTGTGAGCTGGCCGCAACACCGCAGGATGGCTTCAGGCCCTAATCTGGTTCCGGCACGGCACGCTGAGCCTTTGGTTATTTCCTCTTCCTGGTGGGAAATGAGAGTTAAATTTGCCCGTCCAGACACCTCCAGCTAGTCTCTCATTGGTTCTCGCTATTCCTGTTCATCTTCCGCAGAAATTGCAAACTGGGCCAAACAGGAGGTTAAAGGGACTGACTCTCCAAGTCGGGAGAGTGTTAGTAAAGCGTCTGGAATGTTGCACCCGAGTACCAGGGTACGAAAACTGAGACATATTTGAACACGTCTCCCGATCACATGGTTGATCATACTCTAGGTTCCACATGCATGTTTTAGCTGAAGGAAGAATACCTTAAACCTGGGTAGTTGAAACCCGTGGAATGGGTACCATGCAATATGACTTCAAAGGGTCTTCATTTGCTCACCGAACCTCTCCAATCCTATCACTGCTGCGTTTATGTCCCTGTACACATGCTTGATTCTCTTTCGGAGACAGAGCAATCCATCGGTTTTAAGATACTTAAGAGTCAGGTACATTCTTAGGCGTTTAATATGCGGTGTTGAGTCCATTTCGTTGAGCAAGGAGTAGCTCTTGTCTATTCCATATTTGGCTTAAGGAACTTTATCTGTGCTCATTTCAATCTCTGGTTTTATGCAGCACCCCAACTCACCTTTACCCTTAAACAAGCATAAGTTGGTTTTCTAAATTTGAGACCCTGTTCTGTTCTGTAATTCAGTTCCTGTGTAGCCAAGTTTACATTCCGTGTATTACTGATATCTTATGATGTTTCTTTTTCTGTGTGACTTATTTCAGTTAGAATCATCGTACCTGAATCCACTCATTGTGCTGCTACGGGCCTGATGACATAGATTTCACTGCTGAGTGATACTGCATTGTACGTAAGTACCACAAGTTCTTTATCCATTTTTCACTTTCTGTGATATTGAACTTGTACGGTAAACGAGGTTCTTGTAAACAGAGGCGTCCCAAACATTGGGGTGGCTGTGTCTTTTTGATTTTAATTTCCCTAAGCTATAGGACCATAAGTGGAAGTGCCCTAGGCTCTGTTGCTTTGTTTTTTAGATGTTTCAGGAAACACCATACACTTCTCCCGAGTGTCTGTTGGCAGTTTACATCCCGCCCATCAGCATAACAAGGCTCCCAGTTCTCCATGGCCTGTCCTGCCTTTCTGGATTTTACACTTGTTTCAGATGGCCCTTTTGACCGGGGGGAAGTGAGACTTCATTGTAGTGCAGATTTCCTTTGCAAGCTTGCTTGGTTGGCCAAAAAGGGCGTATGCGTTTTTTCCTGAATATATTCAGGAAAAAACGCATACGCCCTTTTGGGCCAAGTGCATCATTGTGGACGTTCTGCCTCTTTTCCTATGCTTTCAATGCAATTCCAGTCTACCTCCTGAAATCGGTTTCCTGCAATTCTGCCCCGCTTTCAAGTCCTCTTGGCAGCCTTACTTCAGTATATTTTTGGACGATAGTTGTCATTTATAACTCTGCAGGTTTGTGAATTACAGTGCCCCTGAGCTCCTTTCTTCAACTCGTTTTCTTGTGAGCTGGCCGCAACACCGCAGGATGGCTTCAGGCCCTAATCTGGTTCCGGCACGGCACGCTGAGCCTTTGGTTATTTCCTCTTCCTGGTGGGAAATGAGAGTTAAATTTGCCCGTCCAGACACCTCCAGCTAGTCTCTCATTGGTTCTCGCTATTCCTGTTCATCTTCCGCAGAAATTGCAAACTGGGCCAAACAGGAGGTTAAAGGGACTGACTCTCCAAGTCGGGAGAGTGTTAGTAAAGCGTCTGGAATGTTGCACCCGAGTACCAGGGTACGAAAACTGAGACATATTTGAACACGTCTCCCGATCACATGGTTGATCATACTCTAGGTTCCACATGCATGTTTTAGCTGAAGGAAGAATACCTTAAACCTGGGTAGTTGAAACCCGTGGAATGGGTACCATGCAATATGACTTCAAAGGGTCTTCATTTGCTCACCGAACCTCTCCAATCCTATCACTGCTGCGTTTATGTCCCTGTACACATGCTTGATTCTCTTTCGGAGACATAGCAATCCATCGGTTTTAAGATACTTAAGAGTCAGGTACATTCTTAGGCGTTTAATATGCGGTGTTGAGTCCATTTCGTTGAGCAAGGAGTAGCTCTTGTCTATTCCATATTTGGCTTAAGGAACTTTATCTGTGCTCATTTCAATCTCTGGTTTTATGCAGCACCCCAACTCACCTTTACCCTTAAACAAGCATAAGTTGGTTTTCTAAATTTGAGACCCTGTTCTGTTCTGTAATTCAGTTCCTGTGTAGCCAAGTTTACATTCCGTGTATTACTGATATCTTATGATGTTTCTTTTTCTGTGTGACTTATTTCAGTTAGAATCATCGTACCTGAATCCACTCATTGTGCTGCTACGGGTCTGATGGCATAGATTTCACTGCTGAGTGATACTGCATTGTACGTAAGTACCACAAGTTCTTTATCCATTTTTCACTTTCTGTGATATTGAACTTGTACGGTAAACGAGGTTCTTGTAAACAGAGGCGTCCCAAACATTGGGGTGGCTGTATCTTTTTGATTTTAATTTCCCTAAGCTATAGGACCATAAGTGGAAGTGCCCTAGGCTCTGTTGCTTTGTTTTTTAGATGTTTCAGGAAACGCCATACACTTCTCCCGAGTGTCTGTTGGCAATTTACATCCCGCCCATCAGCATAACAAGGCTCCCAGTTCTCCATGGCCTGTCCTGCCTTTCTGGATTTTACACTTTTTTCAGATGGCCCTTTTGACCGGGGGGAGGTGAGACTTCATTGTAGTGCAGATTTCCTTTGCAAGCTTGCTTGGTTGGCCAAAAAGGGCGTATGCGTTTTTTCCTGAATATATTCAGGAAAAAACGCATACGCCCTTTTTGGCCAAGTGCATCATTGTGGACGTTCTGCCTCTTTTCCTATGCTTTCAATGCAATTCCAGTCTACCTCCTGAAATCGGTTTCCTGCAATTCTGCCCCGCTTTCAAGTCCTCTTGGCAGCCTTACTTCAGTATATTTTTGGACGATAGTTGTCATTTATAACTCTGCAGGTTTGTGAATTACAGTGCCCCTGAGCTCCTTTCTTCAACTCGTTTTCTTGTGAGCTGGCCGCAACACCGCAGGATGGCTTCAGGCCCTAATCTGGTTCCGGCACGGCACGCTGAGCCTTTGGTTATTTCCTCTTCCTGGTGGGAAATGAGAGTTAAATTTGCCCGTCCAGACACCTCCAGCTAGTCTCTCATTGGTTCTCGCTATTCCTGTTCATCTTCCGCAGAAATTGCAAACTGGGCCAAACAGGAGGTTAAAGGGACTGACTCTCCAAGTCGGGAGAGTGTTAGTAAAGCCTCTGGAATGTTGCACCCGAGTACCAGGGTACAAAAACTGAGACATATTTGAACACGTCTCCCGATCACATGGTTGATCATACTCTAGGTTCCACATGCATGTTTTAGCTGAAGGAAGAATACCTTAAACCTGGGTAGTTGAAACCCGTGGAATGGGTACCATGCAATATGACTTCAAAGGGTCTTCATTTGCTCACCGAACCTCTCCAATCCTATCACTGCTGCGTTTATGTCCCTGTACACATGCTTGATTCTCTTTCGGAGACATAGCAATCCATCGGTTTTAAGATACTTAAGAGTCAGGTACATTCTTAGGCGTTTAATATGCGGTGTTGAGTCCATTTCGTTGAGCAAGGAGTAGCTCTTGTCTATTCCATATTTGGCTTAAGGAACTTTATCTGTGCTCATTTCAATCTCTGGTTTTATGCAGCACCCCAACTCACCTTTACCCTTAAACAAGCATAAGTTGGTTTTCTAAATTTGAGACCCTGTTCTGTTCTGTAATTCAGTTCCTGTGTAGCCAAGTTTACATTCCGTGTATTACTGATATCTTATGATGTTTCTTTTTCTGTGTGACTTATTTCAGTTAGAATCATCGTACCTGAATCCACTCATTGTGCTGCTACGGGTCTGATGGCATAGATTTCACTGCTGAGTGATACTGCATTGTACGTAAGTACCACAAGTTCTTTATCCATTTTTCACTTTCTGTGATATTGAACTTGTACGGTAAACGAGGTTCTTGTAAACAGAGGCGTCCCAAACATTGGGGTGGCTGTATCTTTTTGATTTTAATTTCCCTAAGCTATAGGACCATAAGTGGAAGTGCCCTAGGCTCTGTTGCTTTGTTTTTTAGATGTTTCAGGAAACGCCATACACTTCTCCCGAGTGTCTGTTGGCAATTTACATCCCGCCCATCAGCATAACAAGGCTCCCAGTTCTCCATGGCCTGTCCTGCCTTTCTGGATTTTACACTTTTTTCAGATGGCCCTTTTGACCGGGGGGAGGTGAGACTTCATTGTAGTGCAGATTTCCTTTGCAAGCTTGCTTGGTTGGCCAAAAAGGGCGTATGCGTTTTTTCCTGAATATATTCAGGAAAAAACGCATACGCCCTTTTTGGCCAAGTGCATCATTGTGGACGTTCTGCCTCTTTTCCTATGCTTTCAATGCAATTCCAGTCTACCTCCTGAAATCGGTTTCCTGCAATTCTGCCCCGCTTTCAAGTCCTCTTGGCAGCCTTACTTCAGTATATTTTTGGACGATAGTTGTCATTTATAACTCTGCAGGTTTGTGAATTACAGTGCCCCTGAGCTCCTTTCTTCAACTCGTTTTCTTGTGAGCTGGCCGCAACACCGCAGGATGGCTTCAGGCCCTAATCTGGTTCCGGCACGGCACGCTGAGCCTTTGGTTATTTCCTCTTCCTGGTGGGAAATGAGAGTTAAATTTGCCCGTCCAGACACCTCCAGCTAGTCTCTCATTGGTTCTCGCTATTCCTGTTCATCTTCCGCAGAAATTGCAAACTGGGCCAAACAGGAGGTTAAAGGGACTGACTCTCCAAGTCGGGAGAGTGTTAGTAAAGCCTCTGGAATGTTGCACCCGAGTACCAGGGTACAAAAACTGAGACATATTTGAACACGTCTCCCGATCACATGGTTGATCATACTCTAGGTTCCACATGCATGTTTTAGCTGAAGGAAGAATACCTTAAACCTGGGTAGTTGAAACCCGTGGAATGGGTACCATGCAATATGACTTCAAAGGGTCTTCATTTGCTCACCGAACCTCTCCAATCCTATCACTGCTGCGTTTATGTCCCTGTACACATGCTTGATTCTCTTTCGGAGACATAGCAATCCATCGGTTTTAAGATACTTAAGAGTCAGGTACATTCTTAGGCGTTTAATATGCGGTGTTGAGTCCATTTCGTTGAGCAAGGAGTAGCTCTTGTCTATTCCATATTTGGCTTAAGGAACTTTATCTGTGCTCATTTCAATCTCTGGTTTTATGCAGCACCCCAACTCACCTTTACCCTTAAACAAGCATAAGTTGGTTTTCTAAATTTGAGACCCTGTTCTGTTCTGTAATTCAGTTCCTGTGTAGCCAAGTTTACATTCCGTGTATTACTGATATCTTATGATGTTTCTTTTTCTGTGTGACTTATTTCAGTTAGAATCATCGTACCTGAATCCACTCATTGTGCTGCTACGGGCCTGATGACATAGATTTCACTGCTGAGTGATACTGCATTGTACGTAAGTACCACAAGTTCTTTATCCATTTTTCACTTTCTGTGATATTGAACTTGTACGGTAAACGAGGTTCTTGTAAACAGAGGCGTCCCAAACATTGGGGTGGCTGTGTCTTTTTGATTTTAATTTCCCTAAGCTATAGGACCATAAGTGGAAGTGCCCTAGGCTCTGTTGCTTTGTTTTTTAGATGTTTCAGGAAACACCATACACTTCTCCCGAGTGTCTGTTGGCAGTTTACATCCCGCCCATCAGCATAACAAGGCTCCCAGTTCTCCATGGCCTGTCCTGCCTTTCTGGATTTTACACTTGTTTCAGATGGCCCTTTTGACCGGGGGGAAGTGAGACTTCATTGTAGTGCAGATTTCCTTTGCAAGCTTGCTTGGTTGGCCAAAAAGGGCGTATGCGTTTTTTCCTGAATATATTCAGGAAAAAACGCATACGCCCTTTTGGGCCAAGTGCATCATTGTGGACGTTCTGCCTCTTTTCCTATGCTTTCAATGCAATTCCAGTCTACCTCCTGAAATCGGTTTCCTGCAATTCTGCCCCGCTTTCAAGTCCTCTTGGCAGCCTTACTTCAGTATATTTTTGGACGATAGTTGTCATTTATAACTCTGCAGGTTTGTGAATTACAGTGCCCCTGAGCTCCTTTCTTCAACTCGTTTTCTTGTGAGCTGGCCGCAACACCGCAGGATGGCTTCAGGCCCTAATCTGGTTCCGGCACGGCACGCTGAGCCTTTGGTTATTTCCTCTTCCTGGTGGGAAATGAGAGTTAAATTTGCCCGTCCAGACACCTCCAGCTAGTCTCTCATTGGTTCTCGCTATTCCTGTTCATCTTCCGCAGAAATTGCAAACTGGGCCAAACAGGAGGTTAAAGGGACTGACTCTCCAAGTCGGGAGAGTGTTAGTAAAGCGTCTGGAATGTTGCACCCGAGTACCAGGGTACGAAAACTGAGACATATTTGAACACGTCTCCCGATCACATGGTTGATCATACTCTAGGTTCCACATGCATGTTTTAGCTGAAGGAAGAATACCTTAAACCTGGGTAGTTGAAACCCGTGGAATGGGTACCATGCAATATGACTTCAAAGGGTCTTCATTTGCTCACCGAACCTCTCCAATCCTATCACTGCTGCGTTTATGTCCCTGTACACATGCTTGATTCTCTTTCGGAGACAGAGCAATCCATAGGTTTTAAGATACTTAAGAGTCAGGTACATTCTTAGGCGTTTAATATGCGGTGTTGAGTCCATTTCGTTGAGCAAGGAGTAGCTCTTGTCTATTCCATATTTGGCTTAAGGAACTTTATCTGTGCTCATTTCAATCTCTGGTTTTATGCAGCACCCCAACTCACCTTTACCCTTAAACAAGCATAAGTTGGTTTTCTAAATTTGAGACCCTCTTCTGTTCTGTAATTCAGTTCCTGTGTAGCCAAGTTTACATTCCGTGTATTACTGATATCTTATGATGTTTCTTTTTCTGTGTGACTTATTTCAGTTAGAATCATCGTACCTGAATCCACTCATTGTGCTGCTACGGGTCTGATGGCATAGATTTCACTGCTGAGTGATACTGCATTGTACGTAAGTACCACAAGTTCTTTATCCATTTTTCACTTTCTGTGATATTGAACTTGTACGGTAAACGAGGTTCTTGTAAACAGAGGCGTCCCAAACATTGGGGTGGCTGTATCTTTTTGATTTTAATTTCCCTAAGCTATAGGACCATAAGTGGAAGTGCCCTAGGCTCTGTTGCTTTGTTTTTTAGATGTTTCAGGAAACACCATACACTTCTCCCGAGTGTCTGTTGGCAATTTACATCCCGCCCATCAGCATAACAAGGCTCCCAGTTCTCCATGGCCTGTCCTGCCTTTCTGGATTTTACACTTTTTTCAGATGGCCCTTTTGACCGGGGGGAAGTGAGACTTCATTGTAGTGCAGATTTCCTTTGCAAGCTTGCTTGGTTGGCCAAAAAGGGCGTATGCGTTTTTTCCTGAATATATTCAGGAAAAAACGCATACGCCCTTTTTGGCCAAGTGCATCATTGTGGACGTTCTGCCTCTTTTCCTATGCTTTCAATGCAATTCCAGTCTACCTCCTGAAATCGGTTTCCTGCAATTCTGCCCCGCTTTCAAGTCCTCTTGGCAGCCTTACTTCAGTATATTTTTGGACGATAGTTGTCATTTATAACTCTGCAGGTTTGTGAATTACAGTGCCCCTGAGCTCCTTTCTTCAACTCGTTTTCTTGTGAGCTGGCCGCAACACCGCAGGATGGCTTCAGGCCCTAATCTGGTTCCGGCACGGCACGCTGAGCCTTTGGTTATTTCCTCTTCCTGGTGGGAAATGAGAGTTAAATTTGCCCGTCCAGACACCTCCAGCTAGTCTCTCATTGGTTCTCGCTATTCCTGTTCATCTTCCGCAGAAATTGCAAACAGGGCCAAACAGGAGGTTAAAGGCGCTGACTCTCCAAGTGGGGAGAGTGTTAGTAAAGCGTCTGGAATGTTGCACCCGAGTACCAGCGTACGAAAACTGAGACATATTTGAACACGTCTCCCGATCACATGGTTGATCATACTCTAGGTTCCACATGCATGTTTTAGCTGAAGGAAGAATACCTTAAACCTGGGTAGTTGAAACCCGTGGAATGGGTACCATGCAATATGACTTCAAAGGGTCTTCATTTGCTCACCGAACCTCTCCAATCCTATCACTGCTGCGTTTATGTCCCTGTACACATGCTTGATTCTCTTTCGGAGACATAGCAATCCATAGGTTTTAAGATACTTAAGAGTCAGGTACATTCTTAGGCGTTTAATATGCGGTGTTGAGTCCATTTCGTTGAGCAAGGAGTAGCTCTTGTCTATTCCATATTTGGCTTAAGGAACTTTATCTGTGCTCATTTCAATCTCTGGTTTTATGCAGCACCCCAACTCACCTTTACCCTTAAACAAGCATAAGTTGGTTTTCTAAATTTGAGACCCTGTTCTGTTCTGTAATTCAGTTCCTGTGTAGCCAAGTTTACATTCCGTGTATTACTGATATCTTATGATGTTTCTTTTTCTGTGTGACTTATTTCAGTTAGAATCATCGTACCTGAATCCACTCATTGTGCTGCTACGGGCCTGATGACATAGATTTCACTGCTGAGTGATACTGCATTGTACGTAAGTACCACAAGTTCTTTATCCATTTTTCACTTTCTGTGATATTGAACTTGTACGGTAAACGAGGTTCTTGTAAACAGAGGCGTCCCAAACATTGGGGTGGCTGTGTCTTTTTGATTTTAATTTCCCTAAGCTATAGGACCATAAGTGGAAGTGCCCTAGGCTCTGTTGCTTTGTTTTTTAGATGTTTCAGGAAACACCATACACTTCTCCCGAGTGTCTGTTGGCAGTTTACATCCCGCCCATCAGCATAACAAGGCTCCCAGTTCTCCATGGCCTGTCCTGCCTTTCTGGATTTTACACTTGTTTCAGATGGCCCTTTTGACCGGGGGGAAGTGAGACTTCATTGTAGTGCAGATTTCCTTTGCAAGCTTGCTTGGTTGGCCAAAAAGGGCGTATGCGTTTTTTCCTGAATATATTCAGGAAAAAACGCATACGCCCTTTTTGGCCAAGTGCATCATTGTGGACGTTCTGCCTCTTTTCCTATGCTTTCAATGCAATTCCAGTCTACCTCCTGAAATCGGTTTCCTGCAATTCTGCCCCGCTTTCAAGTCCTCTTGGCAGCCTTACTTCAGTATATTTTTGGACGATAGTTGTCATTTATAACTCTGCAGGTTTGTGAATTACAGTGCCCCTGAGCTCCTTTCTTCAACTCGTTTTCTTGTGAGCTGGCCGCAACACCGCAGGATGGCTTCAGGCCCTAATCTGGTTCCGGCACGGCACGCTGAGCCTTTGGTTATTTCCTCTTCCTGGTGGGAAATGAGAGTTAAATTTGCCCGTCCAGACACCTCCAGCTAGTCTCTCATTGGTTCTCGCTATTCCTGTTCATCTTCCGCAGAAATTGCAAACAGGGCCAAACAGGAGGTTAAAGGCGCTGACTCTCCAAGTGGGGAGAGTGTTAGTAAAGCGTCTGGAATGTTGCACCCGAGTACCAGCGTACGAAAACTGAGACATATTTGAACACGTCTCCCGATCACATGGTTGATCATACTCTAGGTTCCACATGCATGTTTTAGCTGAAGGAAGAATACCTTAAACCTGGGTAGTTGAAACCCGTGGAATGGGTACCATGCAATATGACTTCAAAGGGTCTTCATTTGCTCACCGAACCTCTCCAATCCTATCACTGCTGCGTTTATGTCCCTGTACACATGCTTGATTCTCTTTCGGAGACATAGCAATCCATAGGTTTTAAGATACTTAAGAGTCAGGTACATTCTTAGGCGTTTAATATGCGGTGTTGAGTCCATTTCGTTGAGCAAGGAGTAGCTCTTGTCTATTCCATATTTGGCTTAAGGAACTTTATCTGTGCTCATTTCAATCTCTGGTTTTATGCAGCACCCCAACTCACCTTTACCCTTAAACAAGCATAAGTTGGTTTTCTAAATTTGAGACCCTGTTCTGTTCTGTAATTCAGTTCCTGTGTAGCCAAGTTTACATTCCGTGTATTACTGATATCTTATGATGTTTCTTTTTCTGTGTGACTTATTTCAGTTAGAATCATCGTACCTGAATCCACTCATTGTGCTGCTACGGGCCTGATGACATAGATTTCACTGCTGAGTGATACTGCATTGTACGTAAGTACCACAAGTTCTTTATCCATTTTTCACTTTCTGTGATATTGAACTTGTACGGTAAACGAGGTTCTTGTAAACAGAGGCGTCCCAAACATTGGGGTGGCTGTGTCTTTTTGATTTTAATTTCCCTAAGCTATAGGACCATAAGTGGAAGTGCCCTAGGCTCTGTTGCTTTGTTTTTTAGATGTTTCAGGAAACACCATACACTTCTCCCGAGTGTCTGTTGGCAGTTTACATCCCGCCCATCAGCATAACAAGGCTCCCAGTTCTCCATGGCCTGTCCTGCCTTTCTGGATTTTACACTTGTTTCAGATGGCCCTTTTGACCGGGGGGAAGTGAGACTTCATTGTAGTGCAGATTTCCTTTGCAAGCTTGCTTGGTTGGCCAAAAAGGGCGTATGCGTTTTTTCCTGAATATATTCAGGAAAAAACGCATACGCCCTTTTTGGCCAAGTGCATCATTGTGGACGTTCTGCCTCTTTTCCTATGCTTTCAATGCAATTCCAGTCTACCTCCTGAAATCGGTTTCCTGCAATTCTGCCCCGCTTTCAAGTCCTCTTGGCAGCCTTACTTCAGTATATTTTTGGACGATAGTTGTCATTTATAACTCTGCAGGTTTGTGAATTACAGTGCCCCTGAGCTCCTTTCTTCAACTCGTTTTCTTGTGAGCTGGCCGCAACACCGCAGGATGGCTTCAGGCCCTAATCTGGTTCCGGCACGGCACGCTGAGCCTTTGGTTATTTCCTCTTCCTGGTGGGAAATGAGAGTTAAATTTGCCCGTCCAGACACCTCCAGCTAGTCTCTCATTGGTTCTCGCTATTCCTGTTCATCTTCCGCAGAAATTGCAAACTGGGCCAAACAGGAGGTTAAAGGGACTGACTCTCCAAGTCGGGAGAGTGTTAGTAAAGCGTCTGGAATGTTGCACCCGAGTACCAGGGTACGAAAACTGAGACATATTTGAACACGTCTCCCGATCACATGGTTGATCATACTCTAGGTTCCACATGCATGTTTTAGCTGAAGGAAGAATACCTTAAACCTGGGTAGTTGAAACCCGTGGAATGGGTACCATGCAATATGACTTCAAAGGGTCTTCATTTGCTCACCGAACCTCTCCAATCCTATCACTGCTGCGTTTATGTCCCTGTACACATGCTTGATTCTCTTTCGGAGACATAGCAATCCATAGGTTTTAAGATACTTAAGAGTCAGGTACATTCTTAGGCGTTTAATATGCGGTGTTGAGTCCATTTCGTTGAGCAAGGAGTAGCTCTTGTCTATTCCATATTTGGCTTAAGGAACTTTATCTGTGCTCATTTCAATCTCTGGTTTTATGCAGCACCCCAACTCACCTTTACCCTTAAACAAGCATAAGTTGGTTTTCTAAATTTGAGACCCTGTTCTGTTCTGTAATTCAGTTCCTGTGTAGCCAAGTTTACATTCCGTGTATTACTGATATCTTATGATGTTTCTTTTTCTGTGTGACTTATTTCAGTTAGAATCATCGTACCTGAATCCACTCATTGTGCTGCTACGGGCCTGATGACATAGATTTCACTGCTGAGTGATACTGCATTGTACGTAAGTACCACAAGTTCTTTATCCATTTTTCACTTTCTGTGATATTGAACTTGTACGGTAAACGAGGTTCTTGTAAACAGAGGCGTCCCAAACATTGGGGTGGCTGTGTCTTTTTGATTTTAATTTCCCTAAGCTATAGGACCATAAGTGGAAGTGCCCTAGGCTCTGTTGCTTTGTTTTTTAGATGTTTCAGGAAACACCATACACTTCTCCCGAGTGTCTGTTGGCAGTTTACATCCCGCCCATCAGCATAACAAGGCTCCCAGTTCTCCATGGCCTGTCCTGCCTTTCTGGATTTTACACTTGTTTCAGATGGCCCTTTTGACCGGGGGGAAGTGAGACTTCATTGTAGTGCAGATTTCCTTTGCAAGCTTGCTTGGTTGGCCAAAAAGGGCGTATGCGTTTTTTCCTGAATATATTCAGGAAAAAACGCATACGCCCTTTTGGGCCAAGTGCATCATTGTGGACGTTCTGCCTCTTTTCCTATGCTTTCAATGCAATTCCAGTCTACCTCCTGAAATCGGTTTCCTGCAATTCTGCCCCGCTTTCAAGTCCTCTTGGCAGCCTTACTTCAGTATATTTTTGGACGATAGTTGTCATTTATAACTCTGCAGGTTTGTGAATTACAGTGCCCCTGAGCTCCTTTCTTCAACTCGTTTTCTTGTGAGCTGGCCGCAACACCGCAGGATGGCTTCAGGCCCTAATCTGGTTCCGGCACGGCACGCTGAGCCTTTGGTTATTTCCTCTTCCTGGTGGGAAATGAGAGTTAAATTTGCCCGTCCAGACACCTCCAGCTAGTCTCTCATTGGTTCTCGCTATTCCTGTTCATCTTCCGCAGAAATTGCAAACTGGGCCAAACAGGAGGTTAAAGGGACTGACTCTCCAAGTCGGGAGAGTGTTAGTAAAGCGTCTGGAATGTTGCACCCGAGTACCAGGGTACGAAAACTGAGACATATTTGAACACGTCTCCCGATCACATGGTTGATCATACTCTAGGTTCCACATGCATGTTTTAGCTGAAGGAAGAATACCTTAAACCTGGGTAGTTGAAACCCGTGGAATGGGTACCATGCAATATGACTTCAAAGGGTCTTCATTTGCTCACCGAACCTCTCCAATCCTATCACTGCTGCGTTTATGTCCCTGTACACATGCTTGATTCTCTTTCGGAGACATAGCAATCCATAGGTTTTAAGATACTTAAGAGTCAGGTACATTCTTAGGCGTTTAATATGCGGTGTTGAGTCCATTTCGTTGAGCAAGGAGTAGCTCTTGTCTATTCCATATTTGGCTTAAGGAACTTTATCTGTGCTCATTTCAATCTCTGGTTTTATGCAGCACCCCAACTCACCTTTACCCTTAAACAAGCATAAGTTGGTTTTCTAAATTTGAGACCCTGTTCTGTTCTGTAATTCAGTTCCTGTGTAGCCAAGTTTACATTCCGTGTATTACTGATATCTTATGATGTTTCTTTTTCTGTGTGACTTATTTCAGTTAGAATCATCGTACCTGAATCCACTCATTGTGCTGCTACGGGCCTGATGGCATAGATTTCACTGCTGAGTGATACTGCATTGTACGTAAGTACCACAAGTTCTTTATCCATTTTTCACTTTCTGTGATATTGAACTTGTACGGTAAACGAGGTTCTTGTAAACAGAGGCGTCCCAAACATTGGGGTGGCTGTATCTTTTTGATTTTAATTTCCCTAAGCTATAGGACCATAAGTGGAAGTGCCCTAGGCTCTGTTGCTTTGTTTTTTAGATGTTTCAGGAAACACCATACACTTCTCCCGAGTGTCTGTTGGCAATTTACATCCCGCCCATCAGCATAACAAGGCTCCCAGTTCTCCATGGCCTGTCCTGCCTTTCTGGATTTTACACTTTTTTCAGATGGCCCTTTTGACCGGGGGGAAGTGAGACTTCATTGTAGTGCAGATTTCCTTTGCAAGCTTGCTTGGTTGGCCAAAAAGGGCGTATGCGTTTTTTCCTGAATATATTCAGGAAAAAACGCATACGCCCTTTTTGGCCAAGTGCATCATTGTGGACGTTCTGCCTCTTTTCCTATGCTTTCAATGCAATTCCAGTCTACCTCCTGAAATCGGTTTCCTGCAATTCTGCCCCGCTTTCAAGTCCTCTTGGCAGCCTTACTTCAGTATATTTTTGGACGATAGTTGTCATTTATAACTCTGCAGGTTTGTGAATTACAGTGCCCCTGAGCTCCTTTCTTCAACTCGTTTTCTTGTGAGCTGGCCGCAACACCGCAGGATGGCTTCAGGCCCTAATCTGGTTCCGGCACGGCATGCTGAGCCTTTGGTTATTTCCTCTTCCTGGTGGGAAATGAGAGTTAAATTTGCCCGTCCAGACACCTCCAGCTAGTCTCTCATTGGTTCTCGCTATTCCTGTTCATCTTCCGCAGAAATTGCAAACTGGGCCAAACAGGAGGTTAAAGGCGCTGACTCTCCAAGTGGGGAGAGTGTTAGTAAAGCGTCTGGAATGTTGCACCCGAGTACCAGGGTACGAAAACTGAGACATATTTGAACACGTCTCCCGATCACATGGTTGATCATACTCTAGGTTCCACATGCATGTTTTAGCTGAAGGAAGAATACCTTAAACCTGGGTAGTTGAAACCCGTGGAATGGGTACCATGCAATATGACTTCAAAGGGTCTTCATTTGCTCACCGAACCTCTCCAATCCTATCACTGCTGTGTTTATGTCCCTGTACACATGCTTGATTCTCTTTCGGAGACATAGCAATCCATAGGTTTTAAGATACTTAAGAGTCAGGTACATTCTTAGGCGTTTAATATGCGGTGTTGAGTCCATTTCGTTGAGCAAGGAGTAGCTCTTGTCTATTCCATATTTGGCTTAAGGAACTTTATCTGTGCTCATTTCAATCTCTGGTTTTATGCAGCACCCCAACTCACCTTTACCCTTAAACAAGCATAAGTTGGTTTTCTAAATTTGAGACCCTGTTCTGTTCTGTAATTCAGTTCCTGTGTAGCCAAGTTTACATTCCGTGTATTACTGATATCTTATGATGTTTCTTTTTCTGTGTGACTTATTTCAGTTAGAATCATCGTACCTGAATCCACTCATTGTGCTGCTACGGGCCTGATGACATAGATTTCACTGCTGAGTGATACTGCATTGTACGTAAGTACCACAAGTTCTTTATCCATTTTTCACTTTCTGTGATATTGAACTTGTACGGTAAACGAGGTTCTTGTAAACAGAGGCGTCCCAAACATTGGGGTGGCTGTGTCTTTTTGATTTTAATTTCCCTAAGCTATAGGACCATAAGTGGAAGTGCCCTAGGCTCTGTTGCTTTGTTTTTTAGATGTTTCAGGAAACACCATACACTTCTCCCGAGTGTCTGTTGGCAGTTTACATCCCGCCCATTAGCATAACAAGGCTCCCAGTTCTCCATGGCCTGTCCTGCCTTTCTGGATTTTACACTTTTTTCAGATGGCCCTTTTGACCGGGGGGAAGTGAGACTTCATTGTAGTGCAGATTTCCTTTGCAAGCTTGCTTGGTTGGCCAAAAAGGGCGTATGCGTTTTTTCCTGAATATATTCAGGAAAAAACGCATACGCCCTTTTTGGCCAAGTGCATCATTGTGGACGTTCTGCCTCTTTTCCTATGCTTTCAATGCAATTCCAGTCTACCTCCTGAAATCGGTTTCCTGCAATTCTGCCCCGCTTTCAAGTCCTCTTGGCAGCCTTACTTCAGTATATTTTTGGACGATAGTTGTCATTTATAACTCTGCAGGTTTGTGAATTACAGTGCCCCTGAGCTCCTTTCTTCAACTCGTTTTCTTGTGAGCTGGCCGCAACACCGCAGGATGGCTTCAGGCCCTAATCTGGTTCCGGCACGGCACGCTGAGCCTTTGGTTATTTCCTCTTCCTGGTGGGAAATGAGAGTTAAATTTGCCCGTCCAGACACCTCCAGCTAGTCTCTCATTGGTTCTCGCTATTCCTGTTCATCTTCCGCAGAAATTGCAAACTGGGCCAAACAGGAGGTTAAAGGGACTGACTCTCCAAGTCGGGAGAGTGTTAGTAAAGCGTCTGGAATGTTGCACCCGAGTACCAGGGTACGAAAACTGAGACATATTTGAACACGTCTCCCGATCACATGGTTGATCATACTCTAGGTTCCACATGCATGTTTTAGCTGAAGGAAGAATACCTTAAACCTGGGTAGTTGAAAGCCGTGGAATGGGTACCATGCAATATGACTTCAAAGGGTCTTCATTTGCTCACCGAACCTCTCCAATCCTATCACTGCTGCGTTTATGTCCCTGTACACATGCTTGATTCTCTTTCGGAGACATAGCAATCCATAGGTTTTAAGATACTTAAGAGTCAGGTACATTCTTAGGCGTTTAATATGCGGTGTTGAGTCCATTTCGTTGAGCAAGGAGTAGCTCTTGTCTATTCCATATTTGGCTTAAGGAACTTTATCTGTGCTCATTTCAATCTCTGGTTTTATGCAGCACCCCAACTCACCTTTACCCTTAAACAAGCATAAGTTGGTTTTCTAAATTTGAGACCCTGTTCTGTTCTGTAATTCAGTTCCTGTGTAGCCAAGTTTACATTCCGTGTATTACTGATATCTTATGATGTTTCTTTTTCTGTGTGACTTATTTCAGTTAGAATCATCGTACCTGAATCCACTCATTGTGCTGCTACGGGCCTGATGACATAGATTTCACTGCTGAGTGATACTGCATTGTACGTAAGTACCACAAGTTCTTTATCCATTTTTCACTTTCTGTGATATTGAACTTGTACGGTAAACGAGGTTCTTGTAAACAGAGGCGTCCCAAACATTGGGGTGGCTGTGTCTTTTTGATTTTAATTTCCCTAAGCTATAGGACCATAAGTGGAAGTGCCCTAGGCTCTGTTGCTTTGTTTTTTAGATGTTTCAGGAAACACCATACACTTCTCCCGAGTGTCTGTTGGCAATTTACATCCCGCCCATCAGCATAACAAGGCTCCCAGTTCTCCATGGCCTGTCCTGCCTTTCTGGATTTTACACTTTTTTCAGATGGCCCTTTTGACCGGGGGGAAGTGAGACTTCATTGTAGTGCAGATTTCCTTTGCAAGCTTGCTTGGTTGGCCAAAAAGTGCGTACGCATTTTTTCCTGAATATATTCAGGAAAAAACGCGTACGCCCTTTTTGGCCAAGTGCATCATTGTGGACGTTCTGCCTCTTTTCCTATGCTTTCAATGCAATTCCAGTCTACATCCTGAAATCGGTTTCCTGCAATTCAGCCCCGCTTCAACTCCTTTTGGCAGCCTTACTTCAGTATATTTTTGGACGATAGCTGTCATTTATAACTCTGCAGGTTTGTGAATTACAGTGCCCCTGAGCTCCTTTCTTCAACTCGCTTTCTTGTGAGCTGGCCGCAACACCACAGGATGGCTTCAGGCCCTAATATGTTTCCGGCACAGCACGCTGAGCCTTTGGTTAATTCCTCTTCCTGGTGGGAAATGAGAGTTAAATTTGCCCGTCCAGACACCTCCAGCTAGTCTCTCATTGGTTCTCGCTATTCCTGTTCATCTTCCGCAGAAATTGCAAACTGGGCCAAACAGGAGGTTAAAGGGACTGACTCTCCAAGTCGGGAGAGTGTTAGTAAAGCGTCTGGAATGTTGCACCCGAGTACCAGGGTACGAAAACTGAGACATATTTGAACACGTCTCCCGATCACATGGTTGATCATACTCTAGGTTCCACATGCATGTTTTAGCTGAAGGAAGAATACCTTAAACCTGGGTAGTTGAAACCCGTGGAATGGGTACCATGCAATATGACTTCAAAGGGTCTTCATTTGCTCACCGAACCTCTCCAATCCTATCACTGCTGCGTTTATGTCCCTGTACACATGCTTGATTCTCTTTCGGAGACATAGCAATCCATAGGTTTTAAGATACTTAAGAGTCAGGTACATTCTTAGGCGTTTAATATGCGGTGTTGAGTCCATTTCGTTGAGCAAGGAGTAGCTCTTGTCTATTCCATATTTGGCTTAAGGAACTTTATCTGTGCTCATTTCAATCTCTGGTTTTATGCAGCACCCCAACTCACCTTTACCCTTAAACAAGCATAAGTTGGTTTTCTAAATTTGAGACCCTCTTCTGTTCTGTAATTCAGTTCCTGTGTAGCCAAGTTTACATTCCGTGTATTACTGATATCTTATGATGTTTCTTCTTCTGTGTGACTTATTTCAGTTAGAATCATCGTACCTGAATCCACTCATTGTGCTGCTACGGGCCTGATGACATAGATTTCACTGCTGAGTGATACTGCATTGTACGTAAGTACCACAAGTTCTTTATCCATTTTTCACTTTCTGTGATATTGAACTTGTACGGTAAACGAGGTTCTTGTAAACAGAGGCGTCCCAAACATTGGGGTGGCTGTATCTTTTTGATTTTAATTTCCCTAAGCTATAGGACCATAAGTGGAAGTGCCCTAGGCTCTGTTGCTTTGTTTTTTAGATGTTTCAGGAAACACCATACACTTCTCCCGAGTGTCTGTTGGCAATTTACATCCCGCCCATCAGCATAACAAGGCTCCCAGTTCTCCATGGCCTGTCCTGCCTTTCTGGATTTTACACTTTTTTCAGATGGCCCTTTTGACCGGGGGGAAGTGAGACTTCATTGTAGTGCAGATTTCCTTTGCAAGCTTGCTTGGTTGGCCAAAAAGGGCGTATGCGTTTTTTCCTGAATATATTCAGGAAAAAACGCATACGCCCTTTTTGGCCAAGTGCATCATTGTGGACGTTCTGCCTCTTTTCCTATGCTTTCAATGCAATTCCAGTCTACCTCCTGAAATCGGTTTCCTGCAATTCTGCCCCGCTTTCAAGTCCTCTTGGCAGCCTTACTTCAGTATATTTTTGGACGATAGTTGTCATTTATAACTCTGCAGGTTTGTGAATTACAGTGCCCCTGAGCTCCTTTCTTCAACTCGTTTTCTTGTGAGCTGGCCGCAACACCGCAGGATGGCTTCAGGCCCTAATCTGGTTCCGGCACGGCACGCTGAGCCTTTGGTTATTTCCTCTTCCTGGTGGGAAATGAGAGTTAAATTTGCCCGTCCAGACACCTCCAGCTAGTCTCTCATTGGTTCTCGCTATTCCTGTTCATCTTCCGCAGAAATTGCAAACTGGGCCAAACAGGAGGTTAAAGGGACTGACTCTCCAAGTCGGGAGAGTGTTAGTAAAGCGTCTGGAATGTTGCACCCGAGTACCAGGGTACGAAAACTGAGACATATTTGAACACGTCTCCCGATCACATGGTTGATCATACTCTAGGTTCCACATGCATGTTTTAGCTGAAGGAAGAATACCTTAAACCTGGGTAGTTGAAACCCGTGGAATGGGTACCATGCAATATGACTTCAAAGGGTCTTCATTTGCTCACCGAACCTCTCCAATCCTATCACTGCTGCGTTTATGTCCCTGTACACATGCTTGATTCTCTTTCGGAGACATAGCAATCCATAGGTTTTAAGATACTTAAGAGTCAGGTACATTCTTAGGCGTTTAATATGCGGTGTTGAGTCCATTTCGTTGAGCAAGGAGTAGCTCTTGTCTATTCCATATTTGGCTTAAGGAACTTTATCTGTGCTCATTTCAATCTCTGGTTTTATGCAGCACCCCAACTCACCTTTACCCTTAAACAAGCATAAGTTGGTTTTCTAAATTTGAGACCCTCTTCTGTTCTGTAATTCAGTTCCTGTGTAGCCAAGTTTACATTCCGTGTATTACTGATATCTTATGATGTTTCTTCTTCTGTGTGACTTATTTCAGTTAGAATCATCGTACCTGAATCCACTCATTGTGCTGCTACGGGCCTGATGACATAGATTTCACTGCTGAGTGATACTGCATTGTACGTAAGTACCACAAGTTCTTTATCCATTTTTCACTTTCTGTGATATTGAACTTGTACGGTAAACGAGGTTCTTGTAAACAGAGGCGTCCCAAACATTGGGGTGGCTGTATCTTTTTGATTTTAATTTCCCTAAGCTATAGGACCATAAGTGGAAGTGCCCTAGGCTCTGTTGCTTTGTTTTTTAGATGTTTCAGGAAACACCATACACTTCTCCCGAGTGTCTGTTGGCAATTTACATCCCGCCCATCAGCATAACAAGGCTCCCAGTTCTCCATGGCCTGTCCTGCCTTTCTGGATTTTACACTTTTTTCAGATGGCCCTTTTGACCGGGGGGAAGTGAGACTTCATTGTAGTGCAGATTTCCTTTGCAAGCTTGCTTGGTTGGCCAAAAAGGGCGTATGCGTTTTTTCCTGAATATATTCAGGAAAAAACGCATACGCCCTTTTTGGCCAAGTGCATCATTGTGGACGTTCTGCCTCTTTTCCTATGCTTTCAATGCAATTCCAGTCTACCTCCTGAAATCGGTTTCCTGCAATTCTGCCCCGCTTTCAAGTCCTCTTGGCAGCCTTACTTCAGTATATTTTTGGACGATAGCTGTCATTTATAACTCTGCAGGTTTGTGAATTACAGTGCCCCTGAGCTCCTTTCTTCAACTCGCTTTCTTGTGAGCTGGCCGCAACACCGCAGGATGGCTTCAGGCCCTAATCTGGTTCCGGCACGGCACGCTGAGCCTTTGGTTATTTCCTCTTCCTGGTGGGAAATGAGAGTTAAATTTGCCCGTCCAGACACCTCCAGCTAGTCTCTCATTGGTTCTCGCTATTCCTGTTCATCTTCCGCAGAAATTGCAAACTGGGCCAAACAGGAGGTTAAAGGGACTGACTCTCCAAGTCGGGAGAGTGTTAGTAAAGCGTCTGGAATGTTGCACCCGAGTACCAGGGTACGAAAACTGAGACATATTTGAACACGTCTCCCGATCACATGGTTGATCATACTCTAGGTTCCACATGCATGTTTTAGCTGAAGGAAGAATACCTTAAACCTGGGTAGTTGAAACCCGTGGAATGGGTACCATGCAATATGACTTCAAAGGGTCTTCATTTGCTCACCGAACCTCTCCAATCCTATCACTGCTGCGTTTATGTCCCTGTACACATGCTTGATTCTCTTTCGGAGACATAGCAATCCATAGGTTTTAAGATACTTAAGAGTCAGGTACATTCTTAGGCGTTTAATATGCGGTGTTGAGTCCATTTCGTTGAGCAAGGAGTAGCTCTTGTCTATTCCATATTTGGCTTAAGGAACTTTATCTGTGCTCATTTCAATCTCTGGTTTTATGCAGCACCCCAACTCACCTTTACCCTTAAACAAGCATAAGTTGGTTTTCTAAATTTGAGACCCTGTTCTGTTCTGTAATTCAGTTCCTGTGTAGCCAAGTTTACATTCCGTGTATTACTGATATCTTATGATGTTTCTTCTTCTGTGTGACTTATTTCAGTTAGAATCATCGTACCTGAATCCACTCATTGTGCTGCTACGGGCCTGATGACATAGATTTCACTGCTGAGTGATACTGCATTGTACGTAAGTACCACAAGTTCTTTATCCATTTTTCACTTTCTGTGATATTGAACTTGTACGGTAAACGAGGTTCTTGTAAACAGAGGCGTCCCAAACATTGGGGTGGCTGTATCTTTTTGATTTTAATTTCCCTAAGCTATAGGACCATAAGTGGAAGTGCCCTAGGCTCTGTTGCTTTGTTTTTTAGATGTTTCAGGAAACACCATACACTTCTCCCGAGTGTCTGTTGGCAATTTACATCCCGCCCATCAGCATAACAAGGCTCCCAGTTCTCCATGGCCTGTCCTGCCTTTCTGGATTTTACACTTTTTTCAGATGGCCCTTTTGACCGGGGGGAAGTGAGACTTCATTGTAGTGCAGATTTCCTTTGCAAGCTTGCTTGGTTGGCCAAAAAGGGCGTATGCGTTTTTTCCTGAATATATTCAGGAAAAAACGCATACGCCCTTTTTGGCCAAGTGCATCATTGTGGACGTTCTGCCTCTTTTCCTATGCTTTCAATGCAATTCCAGTCTACCTCCTGAAATCGGTTTCCTGCAATTCTGCCCCGCTTTCAAGTCCTCTTGGCAGCCTTACTTCAGTATATTTTTGGACGATAGCTGTCATTTATAACTCTGCAGGTTTGTGAATTACAGTGCCCCTGAGCTCCTTTCTTCAACTCGCTTTCTTGTGAGCTGGCCGCAACACCGCAGGATGGCTTCAGGCCCTAATCTGGTTCCGGCACGGCACGCTGAGCCTTTGGTTATTTCCTCTTCCTGGTGGGAAATGAGAGTTAAATTTGCCCGTCCAGACACCTCCAGCTAGTCTCTCATTGGTTCTCGCTATTCCTGTTCATCTTCCGCAGAAATTGCAAACTGGGCCAAACAGGAGGTTAAAGGGACTGACTCTCCAAGTCGGGAGAGTGTTAGTAAAGCGTCTGGAATGTTGCACCCGAGTACCAGGGTACGAAAACTGAGACATATTTGAACACGTCTCCCGATCACATGGTTGATCATACTCTAGGTTCCACATGCATGTTTTAGCTGAAGGAAGAATACCTTAAACCTGGGTAGTTGAAACCCGTGGAATGGGTACCATGCAATATGACTTCAAAGGGTCTTCATTTGCTCACCGAACCTCTCCAATCCTATCACTGCTGCGTTTATGTCCCTGTACACATGCTTGATTCTCTTTCGGAGACATAGCAATCCATAGGTTTTAAGATACTTAAGAGTCAGGTACATTCTTAGGCGTTTAATATGCGGTGTTGAGTCCATTTCGTTGAGCAAGGAGTAGCTCTTGTCTATTCCATATTTGGCTTAAGGAACTTTATCTGTGCTCATTTCAATCTCTGGTTTTATGCAGCACCCCAACTCACCTTTACCCTTAAACAAGCATAAGTTGGTTTTCTAAATTTGAGACCCTGTTCTGTTCTGTAATTCAGTTCCTGTGTAGCCAAGTTTACATTCCGTGTATTACTGATATCTTATGATGTTTCTTCTTCTGTGTGACTTATTTCAGTTAGAATCATCGTACCTGAATCCACTCATTGTGCTGCTACGGGCCTGATGACATAGATTTCACTGCTGAGTGATACTGCATTGTACGTAAGTACCACAAGTTCTTTATCCATTTTTCACTTTCTGTGATATTGAACTTGTACGGTAAACGAGGTTCTTGTAAACAGAGGCGTCCCAAACATTGGGGTGGCTGTATCTTTTTGATTTTAATTTCCCTAAGCTATAGGACCATAAGTGGAAGTGCCCTAGGCTCTGTTGCTTTGTTTTTTAGATGTTTCAGGAAACACCATACACTTCTCCCGAGTGTCTGTTGGCAATTTACATCCCGCCCATCAGCATAACAAGGCTCCCAGTTCTCCATGGCCTGTCCTGCCTTTCTGGATTTTACACTTTTTTCAGATGGCCCTTTTGACCGGGGGGAAGTGAGACTTCATTGTAGTGCAGATTTCCTTTGCAAGCTTGCTTGGTTGGCCAAAAAGGGCGTATGCGTTTTTTCCTGAATATATTCAGGAAAAAACGCATACGCCCTTTTTGGCCAAGTGCATCATTGTGGACGTTCTGCCTCTTTTCCTATGCTTTCAATGCAATTCCAGTCTACCTCCTGAAATCGGTTTCCTGCAATTCTGCCCCGCTTTCAAGTCCTCTTGGCAGCCTTACTTCAGTATATTTTTGGACGATAGTTGTCATTTATAACTCTGCAGGTTTGTGAATTACAGTGCCCCTGAGCTCCTTTCTTCAACTCGTTTTCTTGTGAGCTGGCCGCAACACCGCAGGATGGCTTCAGGCCCTAATCTGGTTCCGGCACGGCACGCTGAGCCTTTGGTTATTTCCTCTTCCTGGTGGGAAATGAGAGTTAAATTTGCCCGTCCAGACACCTCCAGCTAGTCTCTCATTGGTTCTCGCTATTCCTGTTCATCTTCCGCAGAAATTGCAAACTGGGCCAAACAGGAGGTTAAAGGGACTGACTCTCCAAGTCGGGAGAGTGTTAGTAAAGCGTCTGGAATGTTGCACCCGAGTACCAGGGTACGAAAACTGAGACATATTTGAACACGTCTCCCGATCACATGGTTGATCATACTCTAGGTTCCACATGCATGTTTTAGCTGAAGGAAGAATACCTTAAACCTGGGTAGTTGAAACCCGTGGAATGGGTACCATGCAATATGACTTCAAAGGGTCTTCATTTGCTCACCGAACCTCTCCAATCCTATCACTGCTGCGTTTATGTCCCTGTACACATGCTTGATTCTCTTTCGGAGACATAGCAATCCATAGGTTTTAAGATACTTAAGAGTCAGGTACATTCTTAGGCGTTTAATATGCGGTGTTGAGTCCATTTCGTTGAGCAAGGAGTAGCTCTTGTCTATTCCATATTTGGCTTAAGGAACTTTATCTGTGCTCATTTCAATCTCTGGTTTTATGCAGCACCCCAACTCACCTTTACCCTTAAACAAGCATAAGTTGGTTTTCTAAATTTGAGACCCTGTTCTGTTCTGTAATTCAGTTCCTGTGTAGCCAAGTTTACATTCCGTGTATTACTGATATCTTATGATGTTTCTTTCTCTGTGTGACTTATTTCAGTTAGAATCATCGTACCTGAATCCACTCATTGTGCTGCTACGGGCCTGATGACATAGATTTCACTGCTGAGTGATACTGCATTGTACGTAAGTACCACAAGTTCTTTATCCATTTTTCACTTTCTGTGATATTGAACTTGTACGGTAAACGAGGTTCTTGTAAACAGAGGCGTCCCAAACATTGGGGTGGCTGTATCTTTTTGATTTTAATTTCCCTAAGCTATAGGACCATAAGTGGAAGTGCCCTAGGCTCTGTTGCTTTGTTTTTTAGATGTTTCAGGAAACACCATACACTTCTCCCGAGTGTCTGTTGGCAATTTACATCCCGCCCATCAGCATAACAAGGCTCCCAGTTCTCCATGGCCTGTCCTGCCTTTCTGGATTTTACACTTTTTTCAGATGGCCCTTTTGACCGGGGGGAAGTGAGACTTCATTGTAGTGCAGATTTCCTTTGCAAGCTTGCTTGGTTGGCCAAAAAGGGCGTATGCGTTTTTTCCTGAATATATTCAGGAAAAAACGCATACGCCCTTTTTGGCCAAGTGCATCATTGTGGACGTTCTGCCTCTTTTCCTATGCTTTCAATGCAATTCCAGTCTACCTCCTGAAATCGGTTTCCTGCAATTCTGCCCCGCTTTCAAGTCCTCTTGGCAGCCTTACTTCAGTATATTTTTGGACGATAGTTGTCATTTATAACTCTGCAGGTTTGTGAATTACAGTGCCCCTGAGCTCCTTTCTTCAACTCGTTTTCTTGTGAGCTGGCCGCAACACCGCAGGATGGCTTCAGGCCCTAATCTGGTTCCGGCACGGCACGCTGAGCCTTTGGTTATTTCCTATTCCTGGTGGGAAATGAGAGTTAAATTTGCCCGTCCAGACACCTCCAGCTAGTCTCTCATTGGTTCTCGCTATTCCTGTTCATCTTCCGCAGAAATTGCAAACTGGGCCAAACAGGAGGTTAAAGGGACTGACTCTCCAAGTCGGGAGAGTGTTAGTAAAGCGTCTGGAATGTTGCACCCGAGTACCAGGGTACGAAAACTGAGACATATTTGAACACGTCTCCCGATCACATGGTTGATCATACTCTAGGTTCCACATGCATGTTTTAGCTGAAGGAAGAATACCTTAAACCTGGGTAGTTGAAACCCGTGGAATGGGTACCATGCAATATGACTTCAAAGGGTCTTCATTTGCTCACCGAACCTCTCCAATCCTATCACTGCTGCGTTTATGTCCCTGTACACATGCTTGATTCTCTTTCGGAGACATAGCAATCCATAGGTTTTAAGATACTTAAGAGTCAGGTACATTCTTAGGCGTTTAATATGGGGTGTTGAGTCCATTTCGTTGAGCAAGGAGTAGCTCTTGTCTATTCCATATTTGGCTTAAGGAACTTTATCTGTGCTCATTTCAATCTCTGGTTTTATGCAGCACCCCAACTCACCTTTACCCTTAAACAAGCATAAGTTGGTTTTCTAAATTTGAGACCCTGTTCTGTTCTGTAATTCAGTTCCTGTGTAGCCAAGTTTACATTCCGTGTATTACTGATATCTTATGATGTTTCTTCTTCTGTGTGACTTATTTCAGTTAGAATCATCGTACCTGAATCCACTCATTGTGCTGCTACGGGCCTGATGGCATAGATTTCACTGCTGAGTGATACTGCATTGTACGTAAGTACCACAAGTTCTTTATCCATTTTTCACTTTCTGTGATATTGAACTTGTACGGTAAACGAGGTTCTTGTAAACAGAGGCGTCCCAAACATTGGGGTGGCTGTATCTTTTTGATTTTAATTTCCCTAAGCTATAGGACCATAAGTGGAAGTGCCCTAGGCTCTGTTGCTTTGTTTTTTAGATGTTTCAGGAAACACCATACACTTCTCCCGAGTGTCTGTTGGCAATTTACATCCCGCCCATCAGCATAACAAGGCTCCCAGTTCTCCATGGCCTGTCCTGCCTTTCTGGATTTTACACTTTTTTCAGATGGCCCTTTTGACCGGGGGGAAGTGAGACTTCATTGTAGTGCAGATTTCCTTTGCAAGCTTGCTTGGTTGGCCAAAAAGGGCGTATGCGTTATTTCCTGAATATATTCAGGAAAAAACGCATACGCCCTTTTTGGCCAAGTGCATCATTGTGGACGTTCTGCCTCTTTTCCTATGCTTTCAATGCAATTCCAGTCTACCTCCTGAAATCGGTTTCCTGCAATTCTGCCCCGCTTTCAAGTCCTCTTGGCAGCCTTACTTCAGTATATTTTTGGACGATAGTTGTCATTTATAACTCTGCAGGTTTGTGAATTACAGTGCCCCTGAGCTCCTTTCTTCAACTCGTTTTCTTGTGAGCTGGCCGCAACACCGCAGGATGGCTTCAGGCCCTAATCTGGTTCCGGCACGGCACGCTGAGCCTTTGGTTATTTCCTCTTCCTGGTGGGAAATGAGAGTTAAATTTGCCCGTCCAGACACCTCCAGCTAGTCTCTCATTGGTTCTCGCTATTCCTGTTCATCTTCCGCAGAAATTGCAAACTGGGCCAAACAGGAGGTTAAAGGGACTGACTCTCCAAGTCGGGAGAGTGTTAGTAAAGCGTCTGGAATGTTGCACCCGAGTACCAGGGTACGAAAACTGAGACATATTTGAACACGTCTCCCGATCACATGGTTGATCATACTCTAGGTTCCACATGCATGTTTTAGCTGAAGGAAGAATACCTTAAACCTGGGTAGTTGAAACCCGTGGAATGGGTACCATGCAATATGACTTCAAAGGCTCTTCATTTGCTCACCGAACCTCTCCAATCCTATCACTGCTGCGTTTATGTCCCTGTACACATGCTTGATTCTCTTTCGGAGACATAGCAATCCATAGGTTTTAAGATACTTAAGAGTCAGGTACATTCTTAGGCGTTTAATATGGGGTGTTGAGTCCATTTCGTTGAGCAAGGAGTAGCTCTTGTCTATTCCATATTTGGCTTAAGGAACTTTATCTGTGCTCATTTCAATCTCTGGTTTTATGCAGCACCCCAACTCACCTTTACCCTTAAACAAGCATAAGTTGGTTTTCTAAATTTGAGACCCTGTTCTGTTCTGTAATTCAGTTCCTGTGTAGCCAAGTTTACATTCCGTGTATTACTGATATCTTATGATGTTTCTTCTTCTGTGTGACTTATTTCAGTTAGAATCATCGTACCTGAATCCACTCATTGTGCTGCTACGGGCCTGATGACATAGATTTCACTGCTGAGTGATACTGCATTGTACGTAAGTACCACAAGTTCTTTATCCATTTTTCACTTTCTGTGATATTGAACTTGTACGGTAAACGAGGTTCTTGTAAACAGAGGCGTCCCAAACATTGGGGTGGCTGTATCTTTTTGATTTTAATTTCCCTAAGCTATAGGACCATAAGTGGAAGTGCCCTAGGCTCTGTTGCTTTGTTTTTTAGATGTTTCAGGAAACACCATACACTTCTCCCGAGTGTCTGTTGGCAGTTTACATCCCGCCCATCAGCATAACAAGGCTCCCAGTTCTCCATGGCCTGTCCTGCCTTTCTGGATTTTACACTTTTTTCAGATGGCCCTTTTGACCGGGGGGAAGTGAGACTTCATTGTAGTGCAGATTTCCTTTGCAAGCTTGCTTGGTTGGCCAAAAAGGGCGTATGCGTTTTTTCCTGAATATATTCAGGAAAAAACGCATACGCCCTTTTTGGCCAAGTGCATCATTGTGGACGTTCTGCCTCTTTTCCTATGCTTTCAATGCAATTCCAGTCTACCTCCTGAAATCGGTTTCCTGCAATTCTGCCCCGCTTTCAAGTCCTCTTGGCAGCCTTACTTCAGTATATTTTTGGACGATAGCTGTCATTTATAACTCTGCAGGTTTGTGAATTACAGTGCCCCTGAGCTCCTTTCTTCAACTCGCTTTCTTGTGAGCTGGCCGCAACACCGCAGGATGGCTTCAGGCCCTAATCTGGTTCCGGCACGGCACGCTGAGCCTTTGGTTATTTCCTCTTCCTGGTGGGAAATGAGAGTTAAATTTGCCCGTCCAGACACCTCCAGCTAGTCTCTCATTGGTTCTCGCTATTCCTGTTCATCTTCCGCAGAAATTGCAAACTGGGCCAAACAGGAGGTTAAAGGGACTGACTCTCCAAGTCGGGAGAGTGTTAGTAAAGCGTCTGGAATGTTGCACCCGAGTACCAGGGTACGAAAACTGAGACATATTTGAACACGTCTCCCGATCACATGGTTGATCATACTCTAGGTTCCACATGCATGTTTTAGCTGAAGGAAGAATACCTTAAACCTGGGTAGTTGAAACCCGTGGAATGGGTACCATGCAATATGACTTCAAAGGCTCTTCATTTGCTCACCGAACCTCTCCAATCCTATCACTGCTGCGTTTATGTCCCTGTACACATGCTTGATTCTCTTTCGGAGACATAGCAATCCATAGGTTTTAAGATACTTAAGAGTCAGGTACATTCTTAGGCGTTTAATATGGGGTGTTGAGTCCATTTCGTTGAGCAAGGAGTAGCTCTTGTCTATTCCATATTTGGCTTAAGGAACTTTATCTGTGCTCATTTCAATCTCTGGTTTTATGCAGCACCCCAACTCACCTTTACCCTTAAACAAGCATAAGTTGGTTTTCTAAATTTGAGACCCTGTTCTGTTCTGTAATTCAGTTCCTGTGTAGCCAAGTTTACATTCCGTGTATTACTGATATCTTATGATGTTTCTTCTTCTGTGTGACTTATTTCAGTTAGAATCATCGTACCTGAATCCACTCATTGTGCTGCTACGGGCCTGATGACATAGATTTCACTGCTGAGTGATACTGCATTGTACGTAAGTACCACAAGTTCTTTATCCATTTTTCACTTTCTGTGATATTGAACTTGTACGGTAAACGAGGTTCTTGTAAACAGAGGCGTCCCAAACATTGGGGTGGCTGTATCTTTTTGATTTTAATTTCCCTAAGCTATAGGACCATAAGTGGAAGTGCCCTAGGCTCTGTTGCTTTGTTTTTTAGATGTTTCAGGAAACACCATACACTTCTCCCGAGTGTCTGTTGGCAATTTACATCCCGCCCATCAGCATAACAAGGCTCCCAGTTCTCCATGGCCTGTCCTGCCTTTCTGGATTTTACACTTTTTTCAGATGGCCCTTTTGACCGGGGGGAAGTGAGACTTCATTGTAGTGCAGATTTCCTTTGCAAGCTTGCTTGGTTGGCCAAAAAGGGCGTATGCGTTTTTTCCTGAATATATTCAGGAAAAAACGCATACGCCCTTTTTGGCCAAGTGCATCATTGTGGACGTTCTGCCTCTTTTCCTATGCTTTCAATGCAATTCCAGTCTACCTCCTGAAATCGGTTTCCTGCAATTCTGCCCCGCTTTCAAGTCCTCTTGGCAGCCTTACTTCAGTATATTTTTGGACGATAGTTGTCATTTATAACTCTGCAGGTTTGTGAATTACAGTGCCCCTGAGCTCCTTTCTTCAACTCGTTTTCTTGTGAGCTGGCCGCAACACCGCAGGATGGCTTCAGGCCCTAATCTGGTTCCGGCACGGCACGCTGAGCCTTTGGTTATTTCCTCTTCCTGGTGGGAAATGAGAGTTAAATTTGCCCGTCCAGACACCTCCAGCTAGTCTCTCATTGGTTCTCGCTATTCCTGTTCATCTTCCGCAGAAATTGCAAACTGGGCCAAACAGGAGGTTAAAGGGACTGACTCTCCAAGTCGGGAGAGTGTTAGTAAAGCGTCTGGAATGTTGCACCCGAGTACCAGGGTACGAAAACTGAGACATATTTGAACACGTCTCCCGATCACATGGTTGATCATACTCTAGGTTCCACATGCATGTTTTAGCTGAAGGAAGAATACCTTAAACCTGGGTAGTTGAAACCCGTGGAATGGGTACCATGCAATATGACTTCAAAGGGTCTTCATTTGCTCACCGAACCTCTCCAATCCTATCACTGCTGCGTTTATGTCCCTGTACACATGCTTGATTCTCTTTCGGAGACATAGCAATCCATAGGTTTTAAGATACTTAAGAGTCAGGTACATTCTTAGGCGTTTAATATGCGGTGTTGAGTCCATTTCGTTGAGCAAGGAGTAGCTCTTGTCTATTCCATATTTGGCTTAAGGAACTTTATCTGTGCTCATTTCAATCTCTGGTTTTATGCAGCACCCCAACTCACCTTTACCCTTAAACAAGCATAAGTTGGTTTTCTAAATTTGAGACCCTGTTCTGTTCTGTAATTCAGTTCCTGTGTAGCCAAGTTTACATTCCGTGTATTACTGATATCTTATGATGTTTCTTTTTCTGTGTGACTTATTTCAGTTAGAATCATCGTACCTGAATCCACTCATTGTGCTGCTACGGGCCTGATGGCATAGATTTCACTGCTGAGTGATACTGCATTGTACGTAAGTACCACAAGTTCTTTATCCATTTTTCACTTTCTGTGATATTGAACTTGTACGGTAAACGAGGTTCTTGTAAACAGAGGCGTCCCAAACATTGGGGTGGCTGTATCTTTTTGATTTTAATTTCCCTAAGCTATAGGACCATAAGTGGAAGTGCCCTAGGCTCTGTTGCTTTGTTTTTTAGATGTTTCAGGAAACACCATACACTTCTCCCGAGTGTCTGTTGGCAATTTACATCCCGCCCATCAGCATAACAAGGCTCCCAGTTCTCCATGGCCTGTCCTGCCTTTCTGGATTTTACACTTTTTTCAGATGGCCCTTTTGACCGGGGGGAAGTGAGACTTCATTGTAGTGCAGATTTCCTTTGCAAGCTTGCTTGGTTGGCCAAAAAGGGCGTATGCGTTATTTCCTGAATATATTCAGGAAAAAACGCATACGCCCTTTTTGGCCAAGTGCATCATTGTGGACGTTCTGCCTCTTTTCCTATGCTTTCAATGCAATTCCAGTCTACCTCCTGAAATCGGTTTCCTGCAATTCTGCCCCGCTTTCAAGTCCTCTTGGCAGCCTTACTTCAGTATATTTTTGGACGATAGCTGTCATTTATAACTCTGCAGGTTTGTGAATTACAGTGTCCCTGAGCTCCTTTCTTCAACTCGCTTTCTTGTGAGCTGGCCGCAACACCGCAGGATGGCTTCAGGCCCTAATCTGGTTCCGGCACGGCACGCTGAGCCTTTGGTTATTTCCTCTTCCTGGTGGGAAATGAGAGTTAAATTTGCCCGTCCAGACACCTCCAGCTAGTCTCTCATTGGTTCTCGCTATTCCTGTTCATCTTCCGCAGAAATTGCAAACTGGGCCAAACAGGAGGTTAAAGGGACTGACTCTCCAAGTCGGGAGAGTGTTAGTAAAGCGTCTGGAATGTTGCACCCGAGTACCAGGGTACGAAAACTGAGACATATTTGAACACGTCTCCCGATCACATGGTTGATCATACTCTAGGTTCCACATGCATGTTTTAGCTGAAGGAAGAATACCTTAAACCTGGGTAGTTGAAACCCGTGGAATGGGTACCATGCAATATGACTTCAAAGGGTCTTCATTTGCTCACCGAACCTCTCCAATCCTATCACTGCTGCGTTTATGTCCCTGTACACATGCTTGATTCTCTTTCGGAGACATAGCAATCCATAGGTTTTAAGATACTTAAGAGTCAGGTACATTCTTAGGCGTTTAATATGCGGTGTTGAGTCCATTTCGTTGAGCAAGGAGTAGCTCTTGTCTATTCCATATTTGGCTTAAGGAACTTTATCTGTGCTCATTTCAATCTCTGGTTTTATGCAGCACCCCAACTCACCTTTACCCTTAAACAAGCATAAGTTGGTTTTCTAAATTTGAGACCCTGTTCTGTTCTGTAATTCAGTTCCTGTGTAGCCAAGTTTACATTCCGTGTATTACTGATATCTTATGATGTTTCTTCTTCTGTGTGACTTATTTCAGTTAGAATCATCGTACCTGAATCCACTCATTGTGCTGCTACGGGCCTGATGACATAGATTTCACTGCTGAGTGATACTGCATTGTACGTAAGTACCACAAGTTCTTTATCCATTTTTCACTTTCTGTGATATTGAACTTGTACGGTAAACGAGGTTCTTGTAAACAGAGGCGTCCCAAACATTGGGGTGGCTGTATCTTTTTGATTTTAATTTCCCTAAGCTATAGGACCATAAGTGGAAGTGCCCTAGGCTCTGTTGCTTTGTTTTCTAGATGTTTCAGGAAACACCATACACTTCTCCCGAGTGTCTGTTGGCAATTTACATCCCGCCCATCAGCATAACAAGGCTCCCAGTTCTCCATGGCCTGTCCTGCCTTTCTGGATTTTACACTTTTTTCAGATGGCCCTTTTGACCGGGGGGAAGTGAGACTTCATTGTAGTGCAGATTTCCTTTGCAAGCTTGCTTGGTTGGCCAAAAAGGGCGTATGCGTTTTTTCCTGAATATATTCAGGAAAAAACGCATATGCCCTTTTTGGCCAAGTGCATCATTGTGGACGTTCTGCCTCTTTTCCTATGCTTTCAATGCAATTCCAGTCTACCTCCTGAAATCGGTTTCCTGCAATTCTGCCCCGCTTTCAAGTCCTCTTGGCAGCCTTACTTCAGTATATTTTTGGACGATAGTTGTCATTTATAACTCTGCAGGTTTGTGAATTACAGTGCCCCTGAGCTCCTTTCTTCAACTCGTTTTCTTGTGAGCTGGCCGCAACACCGCAGGATGGCTTCAGGCCCTAATCTGGTTCCGGCACGGCACGCTGAGCCTTTGGTTATTTCCTCTTCCTGGTGGGAAATGAGAGTTAAATTTGCCCGTCCAGACACCTCCAGCTAGTCTCTCATTGGTTCTCGCTATTCCTGTTCATCTTCCGCAGAAATTGCAAACTGGGCCAAACAGGAGGTTAAAGGGACTGACTCTCCAAGTCGGGAGAGTGTTAGTAAAGCGTCTGGAATGTTGCACCCGAGTACCAGGGTACGAAAACTGAGACATATTTGAACACGTCTCCCGATCACATGGTTGATCATACTCTAGGTTCCACATGCATGTTTTAGCTGAAGGAAGAATACCTTAAACCTGGGTAGTTGAAACCCGTGGAATGGGTACCATGCAATATGACTTCAAAGGGTCTTCATTTGCTCACCGAACCTCTCCAATCCTATCACTGCTGCGTTTATGTCCCTGTACACATGCTTGATTCTCTTTCGGAGACATAGCAATCCATAGGTTTTAAGATACTTAAGAGTCAGGTACATTCTTAGGCGTTTAATATGCGGTGTTGAGTCCATTTCGTTGAGCAAGGAGTAGCTCTTGTCTATTCCATATTTGGCTTAAGGAACTTTATCTGTGCTCATTTCAATCTCTGGTTTTATGCAGCACCCCAACTCACCTTTACCCTTAAACAAGCATAAGTTGGTTTTCTAAATTTGAGACCCTGTTCTGTTCTGTAATTCAGTTCCTGTGTAGCCAAGTTTACATTCCGTGTATTACTGATATCTTATGATGTTTCTTCTTCTGTGTGACTTATTTCAGTTAGAATCATCGTACCTGAATCCACTCATTGTGCTGCTACGGGCCTGATGACATAGATTTCACTGCTGAGTGATACTGCATTGTACGTAAGTACCACAAGTTCTTTATCCATTTTTCACTTTCTGTGATATTGAACTTGTACGGTAAACGAGGTTCTTGTAAACAGAGGCGTCCCAAACATTGGGGTGGCTGTATCTTTTTGATTTTAATTTCCCTAAGCTATAGGACCATAAGTGGAAGTGCCCTAGGCTCTGTTGCTTTGTTTTTTAGATGTTTCAGGAAACACCATACACTTCTCCCGAGTGTCTGTTGGCAATTTACATCCCGCCCATCAGCATAACAAGGCTCCCAGTTCTCCATGGCCTGTCCTGCCTTTCTGGATTTTACACTTTTTTCAGATGGCCCTTTTGACCGGGGGGAAGTGAGACTTCATTGTAGTGCAGATTTCCTTTGCAAGCTTGCTTGGTTGGCCAAAAAGGGCGTATGCGTTTTTTCCTGAATATATTCAGGAAAAAACGCATACGCCCTTTTTGGCCAAGTGCATCATTGTGGACGTTCTGCCTCTTTTCCTATGCTTTCAATGCAATTCCAGTCTACCTCCTGAAATCGGTTTCCTGCAATTCTGCCCCGCTTTCAAGTCCTCTTGGCAGCCTTACTTCAGTATATTTTTGGACGATAGCTGTCATTTATAACTCTGCAGGTTTGTGAATTACAGTGCCCCTGAGCTCCTTTCTTCAACTCGCTTTCTTGTGAGCTGGCCGCAACACCGCAGGATGGCTTCAGGCCCTAATCTGGTTCCGGCACGGCACGCTGAGCCTTTGGTTATTTCGTCTTCCTGGTGGGAAATGAGAGTTAAATTTGCCCGTCCAGACACCTCCAGCTAGTCTCTCATTGGTTCTCGCTATTCCTGTTCATCTTCCGCAGAAATTGCAAACTGGGCCAAACAGGAGGTTAAAGGGACTGACTCTCCAAGTCGGGAGAGTGTTAGTAAAGCGTCTGGAATGTTGCACCCGAGTACCAGGGTACGAAAACTGAGACATATTTGAACACGTCTCCCGATCACATGGTTGATCATACTCTAGGTTCCACATGCATGTTTTAGCTGAAGGAAGAATACCTTAAACCTGGGTAGTTGAAACCCGTGGAATGGGTACCATGCAATATGACTTCAAAGGGTCTTCATTTGCTCACCGAACCTCTCCAATCCTATCACTGCTGCGTTTATGTCCCTGTACACATGCTTGATTCTCTTTCGGAGACATAGCAATCCATAGGTTTTAAGATACTTAAGAGTCAGGTACATTCTTAGGCGTTTAATATGCGGTGTTGAGTCCATTTCGTTGAGCAAGGAGTAGCTCTTGTCTATTCCATATTTGGCTTAAGGAACTTTATCTGTGCTCATTTCAATCTCTGGTTTTATGCAGCACCCCAACTCACCTTTACCCTTAAACAAGCATAAGTTGGTTTTCTAAATTTGAGACCCTGTTCTGTTCTGTAATTCAGTTCCTGTGTAGCCAAGTTTACATTCCGTGTATTACTGATATCTTATGATGTTTCTTTTTCTGTGTGACTTATTTCAGTTAGAATCATCGTACCTGAATCCACTCATTGTGCTGCTACGGGCCTGATGACATAGATTTCACTGCTGAGTGATACTGCATTGTACGTAAGTACCACAAGTTCTTTATCCATTTTTCACTTTCTGTGATATTGAACTTGTACGGTAAACGAGGTTCTTGTAAACAGAGGCGTCCCAAACATTGGGGTGGCTGTATCTTTTTGATTTTAATTTCCCTAAGCTATAGGACCATAAGTGGAAGTGCCCTAGGCTCTGTTGCTTTGTTTTTTAGATGTTTCAGGAAACACCATACACTTCTCCCGAGTGTCTGTTGGCAATTTACATCCCGCCCATCAGCATAACAAGGCTCCCAGTTCTCCATGGCCTGTCCTGCCTTTCTGGATTTTACACTTTTTTCAGATGGCCCTTTTGACCGGGGGGAAGTGAGACTTCATTGTAGTGCAGATTTCCTTTGCAAGCTTGCTTGGTTGGCCAAAAAGGGCGTATGCGTTTTTTCCTGAATATATTCAGGAAAAAACGCATACGCCCTTTTTGGCCAAGTGCATCATTGTGGACGTTCTGCCTCTTTTCCTATGCTTTCAATGCAATTCCAGTCTACCTCCTGAAATCGGTTTCCTGCAATTCTGCCCCGCTTTCAAGTCCTCTTGGCAGCCTTACTTCAGTATATTTTTGGACGATAGCTGTCATTTATAACTCTGCAGGTTTGTGAATTACAGTGCCCCTGAACTCCTTTCTTCAACTCGCTTTCTTGTGAGCTGGCCGCAACACCGCAGGATGGCTTCAGGCCCTAATCTGGTTCCGGCACGGCACGCTGAGCCTTTGGTTATTTCCTCTTCCTGGTGGGAAATGAGAGTTAAATTTGCCCGTCCAGACACCTCCAGCTAGTCTCTCATTGGTTCTCGCTATTCCTGTTCATCTTCCGCAGAAATTGCAAACTGGGCCAAACAGGAGGTTAAAGGGACTGACTCTCCAAGTCGGGAGAGTGTTAGTAAAGCGTCTGGAATGTTGCACCCGAGTACCAGGGTACGAAAACTGAGACATATTTGAACACGTCTCCCGATCACATGGTTGATCATACTCTAGGTTCCACATGCATGTTTTAGCTGAAGGAAGAATACCTTAAACCTGGGTAGTTGAAACCCGTGGAATGGGTACCATGCAATATGACTTCAAAGGGTCTTCATTTGCTCACCGAACCTCTCCAATCCTATCACTGCTGCGTTTATGTCCCTGTACACATGCTTGATTCTCTTTCGGAGACATAGCAATCCATAGGTTTTAAGATACTTAAGAGTCAGGTACATTCTTAGGCGTTTAATATGGGGTGTTGAGTCCATTTCGTTGAGCAAGGAGTAGCTCTTGTCTATTCCATATTTGGCTTAAGGAACTTTATCTGTGCTCATTTCAATCTCTGGTTTTATGCAGCACCCCAACTCACCTTTACCCTTAAACAAGCATAAGTTGGTTTTCTAAATTTGAGACCCTGTTCTGTTCTGTAATTCAGTTCCTGTGTAGCCAAGTTTACATTCCGTGTATTACTGATATCTTATGATGTTTCTTTTTCTGTGTGACTTATTTCAGTTAGAATCATCGTACCTGAATCCACTCATTGTGCTGCTACGGGCCTGATGACATAGATTTCACTGCTGAGTGATACTGCATTGTACGTAAGTACCACAAGTTCTTTATCCATTTTTCACTTTCTGTGATATTGAACTTGTACGGTAAACGAGGTTCTTGTAAACAGAGGCGTCCCAAACATTGGGGTGGCTGTATCTTTTTGATTTTAATTTCCCTAAGCTATAGGACCATAAGTGGAAGTGCCCTAGGCTATGTTGCTTTGTTTTTTAGATGTTTCAGGAAACACCATACACTTCTCCCGAGTGTCTGTTGGCAATTTACATCCCGCCCATCAGCATAACAAGGCTCCCAGTTCTCCATGGCCTGTCCTGCCTTTCTGGATTTTACACTTTTTTCAGATGGCCCTTTTGACCGGGGGGAAGTGAGACTTCATTGTAGTGCAGATTTCCTTTGCAAGCTTGCTTGGTTGGCCAAAAAGGGCGTATGCGTTTTTTCCTGAATATATTCAGGAAAAAACGCATACGCCCTTTTTGGCCAAGTGCATCATTGTGGACGTTCTGCCTCTTTTCCTATGCTTTCAATGCAATTCCAGTCTACCTCCTGAAATCGGTTTCCTGCAATTCTGCCCCGCTTTCAAGTCCTCTTGGCAGCCTTACTTCAGTATATTTTTGGACGATAGTTGTCATTTATAACTCTGCAGGTTTGTGAATTACAGTGCCCCTGAGCTCCTTTCTTCAACTCGTTTTCTTGTGAGCTGGCCGCAACACCGCAGGATGGCTTCAGGCCCTAATCTGGTTCCGGCACGGCACGCTGAGCCTTTGGTTATTTCCTCTTCCTGGTGGGAAATGAGAGTTAAATTTGCCCGTCCAGACACCTCCAGCTAGTCTCTCATTGGTTCTCGCTATTCCTGTTCATCTTCCGCAGAAATTGCAAACTGGGCCAAACAGGAGGTTAAAGGGACTGACTCTCCAAGTCGGGAGAGTGTTAGTAAAGCGTCTGGAATGTTGCACCCGAGTACCAGGGTACGAAAACTGAGACATATTTGAACACGTCTCCCGATCACATGGTTGATCATACTCTAGGTTCCACATGCATGTTTTAGCTGAAGGAAGAATACCTTAAACCTGGGTAGTTGAAACCCGTGGAATGGGTACCATGCAATATGACTTCAAAGGGTCTTCATTTGCTCACCGAACCTCTCCAATCCTATCACTGCTGCGTTTATGTCCCTGTACACATGCTTGATTCTCTTTCGGAGACATAGCAATCCATAGGTTTTAAGATACTTAAGAGTCAGGTACATTCTTAGGCGTTTAATATGCGGTGTTGAGTCCATTTCGTTGAGCAAGGAGTAGCTCTTGTCTATTCCATATTTGGCTTAAGGAACTTTATCTGTGCTCATTTCAATCTCTGGTTTTATGCAGCACCCCAACTCACCTTTACCCTTAAACAAGCATAAGTTGGTTTTCTAAATTTGAGACCCTGTTCTGTTCTGTAATTCAGTTCCTGTGTAGCCAAGTTTACATTCCGTGTATTACTGATATCTTATGATGTTTCTTTTTCTGTGTGACTTATTTCAGTTAGAATCATCGTACCTGAATCCACTCATTGTGCTGCTACGGGCCTGATGACATAGATTTCACTGCTGAGTGATACTGCATTGTACGTAAGTACCACAAGTTCTTTATCCATTTTTCACTTTCTGTGATATTGAACTTGTACGGTAAACGAGGTTCTTGTAAACAGAGGCGTCCCAAACATTGGGGTGGCTGTATCTTTTTGATTTTAATTTCCCTAAGCTATAGGACCATAAGTGGAAGTGCCCTAGGCTCTGTTGCTTTGTTTTTTAGATGTTTCAGGAAACACCATACACTTCTCCCGAGTGTCTGTTGGCAATTTACATCCCGCCCATCAGCATAACAAGGCTCCCAGTTCTCCATGGCCTGTCCTGCCTTTCTGGATTTTACACTTTTTTCAGATGGCCCTTTTGACCGGGGGGAAGTGAGACTTCATTGTAGTGCAGATTTCCTTTGCAAGCTTGCTTGGTTGGCCAAAAAGGGCGTATGCGTTTTTTCCTGAATATATTCAGGAAAAAACGCATACGCCCTTTTTGGCCAAGTGCATCATTGTGGACGTTCTGCCTCTTTTCCTATGCTTTCAATGCAATTCCAGTCTACCTCCTGAAATCGGTTTCCTGCAATTCTGCCCCGCTTTCAAGTCCTCTTGGCAGCCTTACTTCAGTATATTTTTGGACGATAGCTGTCATTTATAACTCTGCAGGTTTGTGAATTACAGTGCCCCTGAACTCCTTTCTTCAACTCGCTTTCTTGTGAGCTGGCCGCAACACCGCAGGATGGCTTCAGGCCCTAATCTGGTTCCGGCACGGCACGCTGAGCCTTTGGTTATTTCCTCTTCCTGGTGGGAAATGAGAGTTAAATTTGCCCGTCCAGACACCTCCAGCTAGTCTCTCATTGGTTCTCGCTATTCCTGTTCATCTTCCGCAGAAATTGCAAACTGGGCCAAACAGGAGGTTAAAGGGACTGACTCTCCAAGTCGGGAGAGTGTTAGTAAAGCGTCTGGAATGTTGCACCCGAGTACCAGGGTACGAAAACTGAGACATATTTGAACACGTCTCCCGATCACATGGTTGATCATACTCTAGGTTCCACATGCATGTTTTAGCTGAAGGAAGAATACCTTAAACCTGGGTAGTTGAAACCCGTGGAATGGGTACCATGCAATATGACTTCAAAGGGTCTTCATTTGCTCACCGAACCTCTCCAATCCTATCACTGCTGCGTTTATGTCCCTGTACACATGCTTGATTCTCTTTCGGAGACATAGCAATCCATAGGTTTTAAGATACTTAAGAGTCAGGTACATTCTTAGGCGTTTAATATGGGGTGTTGAGTCCATTTCGTTGAGCAAGGAGTAGCTCTTGTCTATTCCATATTTGGCTTAAGGAACTTTATCTGTGCTCATTTCAATCTCTGGTTTTATGCAGCACCCCAACTCACCTTTACCCTTAAACAAGCATAAGTTGGTTTTCTAAATTTGAGACCCTGTTCTGTTCTGTAATTCAGTTCCTGTGTAGCCAAGTTTACATTCCGTGTATTACTGATATCTTATGATGTTTCTTTTTCTGTGTGACTTATTTCAGTTAGAATCATCGTACCTGAATCCACTCATTGTGCTGCTACGGGCCTGATGACATAGATTTCACTGCTGAGTGATACTGCATTGTACGTAAGTACCACAAGTTCTTTATCCATTTTTCACTTTCTGTGATATTGAACTTGTACGGTAAACGAGGTTCTTGTAAACAGAGGCGTCCCAAACATTGGGGTGGCTGTATCTTTTTGATTTTAATTTCCCTAAGCTATAGGACCATAAGTGGAAGTGCCCTAGGCTATGTTGCTTTGTTTTTTAGATGTTTCAGGAAACACCATACACTTCTCCCGAGTGTCTGTTGGCAATTTACATCCCGCCCATCAGCATAACAAGGCTCCCAGTTCTCCATGGCCTGTCCTGCCTTTCTGGATTTTACACTTTTTTCAGATGGCCCTTTTGACCGGGGGGAAGTGAGACTTCATTGTAGTGCAGATTTCCTTTGCAAGCTTGCTTGGTTGGCCAAAAAGGGCGTATGCGTTTTTTCCTGAATATATTCAGGAAAAAACGCATACGCCCTTTTTGGCCAAGTGCATCATTGTGGACGTTCTGCCTCTTTTCCTATGCTTTCAATGCAATTCCAGTCTACCTCCTGAAATCGGTTTCCTGCAATTCTGCCCCGCTTTCAAGTCCTCTTGGCAGCCTTACTTCAGTATATTTTTGGACGATAGCTGTCATTTATAACTCTGCAGGTTTGTGAATTACAGTGCCCCTGAGCTCCTTTCTTCAACTCGTTTTCTTGTGAGCTGGCCGCAACACCGCAGGATGGCTTCAGGCCCTAATCTGGTTCCGGCACGGCACGCTGAGCCTTTGGTTATTTCCTCTTCCTGGTGGGAAATGAGAGTTAAATTTGCCCGTCCAGACACCTCCAGCTAGTCTCTCATTGGTTCTCGCTATTCCTGTTCATCTTCCGCAGAAATTGCAAACTGGGCCAAACAGGAGGTTAAAGGGACTGACTCTCCAAGTCGGGAGAGTGTTAGTAAAGCGTCTGGAATGTTGCACCCGAGTACCAGGGTACGAAAACTGAGACATATTTGAACACGTCTCCCGATCACATGGTTGATCATACTCTAGGTTCCACATGCATGTTTTAGCTGAAGGAAGAATACCTTAAACCTGGGTAGTTGAAACCCGTGGAATGGGTACCATGCAATATGACTTCAAAGGGTCTTCATTTGCTCACCGAACCTCTCCAATCCTATCACTGCTGCGTTTATGTCCCTGTACACATGCTTGATTCTCTTTCGGAGACATAGCAATCCATAGGTTTTAAGATACTTAAGAGTCAGGTACATTCTTAGGCGTTTAATATGCGGTGTTGAGTCCATTTCGTTGAGCAAGGAGTAGCTCTTGTCTATTCCATATTTGGCTTAAGGAACTTTATCTGTGCTCATTTCAATCTCTGGTTTTATGCAGCACCCCAACTCACCTTTACCCTTAAACAAGCATAAGTTGGTTTTCTAAATTTGAGACCCTGTTCTGTTCTGTAATTCAGTTCCTGTGTAGCCAAGTTTACATTCCGTGTATTACTGATATCTTATGATGTTTCTTTTTCTGTGTGACTTATTTCAGTTAGAATCATCGTACCTGAATCCACTCATTGTGCTGCTACGGGCCTGATGGCATAGATATCACTGCTGAGTGATACTGCATTGTACGTAAGTACCACAAGTTCTTTATCCATTTTTCACTTTCTGTGATATTGAACTTGTACGGTAAACGAGGTTCTTGTAAACAGAGGCGTCCCAAACATTGGGGTGGCTGTATCTTTTTGATTTTAATTTCCCTAAGCTATAGGACCATAAGTGGAAGTGCCCTAGGCTCTGTTGCTTTGTTTTTTAGATGTTTCAGGAAACACCATACACTTCTCCCGAGTGTCTGTTGGCAATTTACATCCCGCCCATCAGCATAACAAGGCTCCCAGTTCTCCATGGCCTGTCCTGCCTTTCTGGATTTTACACTTTTTTCAGATGGCCCTTTTGACCGGGGGGAAGTGAGACTTCATTGTAGTGCAGATTTCCTTTGCAAGCTTGCTTGGTTGGCCAAAAAGGGCGTATGCGTTTTTTCCTGAATATATTCAGGAAAAAACGCATACGCCCTTTTTGGCCAAGTGCATCATTGTGGACGTTCTGCCTCTTTTCCTATGCTTTCAATGCAATTCCAGTCTACCTCCTGAAATCGGTTTCCTGCAATTCTGCCCCGCTTTCAAGTCCTCTTGGCAGCCTTACTTCAGTATATTTTTGGACGATAGCTGTCATTTATAACTCTGCAGGTTTGTGAATTACAGTGCCCCTGAGCTCCTTTCTTCAACTCGTTTTCTTGTGAGCTGGCCGCAACACCGCAGGATGGCTTCAGGCCCTAATCTGGTTCCGGCACGGCACGCTGAGCCTTTGGTTATTTCCTCTTCCTGGTGGGAAATGAGAGTTAAATTTGCCCGTCCAGACACCTCCAGCTAGTCTCTCATTGGTTCTCGCTATTCCTGTTCATCTTCCGCAGAAATTGCAAACTGGGCCAAACAGGAGGTTAAAGGGACTGACTCTCCAAGTCGGGAGAGTGTTAGTAAAGCGTCTGGAATGTTGCACCCGAGTACCAGGGTACGAAAACTGAGACATATTTGAACACGTCTCCCGATCACATGGTTGATCATACTCTAGGTTCCACATGCATGTTTTAGCTGAAGGAAGAATACCTTAAACCTGGGTAGTTGAAACCCGTGGAATGGGTACCATGCAATATGACTTCAAAGGGTCTTCATTTGCTCACCGAACCTCTCCAATCCTATCACTGCTGCGTTTATGTCCCTGTACACATGCTTGATTCTCTTTCGGAGACATAGCAATCCATAGGTTTTAAGATACTTAAGAGTCAGGTACATTCTTAGGCGTTTAATATGCGGTGTTGAGTCCATTTCGTTGAGCAAGGAGTAGCTCTTGTGTATTCCATATTTGGCTTAAGGAACTTTATCTGTGCTCATTTCAATCTCTGGTTTTATGCAGCACCCCAACTCACCTTTACCCTTAAACAAGCATAAGTTGGTTTTCTAAATTTGAGACCCTGTTCTGTTCTGTAATTCAGTTCCTGTGTAGCCAAGTTTACATTCCGTGTATTACTGATATCTTATGATGTTTCTTTTTCTGTGTGACTTATTTCAGTTAGAATCATCGTACCTGAATCCACTCATTGTTCTGCTACGGGCCTGATGGCATAGATATCACTGCTGAGTGATACTGCATTGTACGTAAGTACCACAAGTTCTTTATCCATTTTTCACTTTCTGTGATATTGAACTTGTACGGTAAACGAGGTTCTTGTAAACAGAGGCGTCCCAAACATTGGGGTGGCTGTATCTTTTTGATTTTAATTTCCCTAAGCTATAGGACCATAAGTGGAAGTGCCCTAGGCTCTGTTGCTTTGTTTTTTAGATGTTTCAGGAAACACCATACACTTCTCCCGAGTGTCTGTTGGCAATTTACATCCCGCCCATCAGCATAACAAGGCTCCCAGTTCTCCATGGCCTGTCCTGCCTTTCTGGATTTTACACTTTTTTCAGATGGCCCTTTTGACCGGGGGGAAGTGAGACTTCATTGTAGTGCAGATTTCCTTTGCAAGCTTGCTTGGTTGGCCAAAAAGGGCGTATGCGTTTTTTCCTGAATATATTCAGGAAAAAACGCATACGCCCTTTTTGGCCAAGTGCATCATTGTGGACGTTCTGCCTCTTTTCCTATGCTTTCAATGCAATTCCAGTCTACCTCCTGAAATCGGTTTCCTGCAATTCTGCCCCGCTTTCAAGTCCTCTTGGCAGCCTTACTTCAGTATATTTTTGGACGATAGCTGTCATTTATAACTCTGCAGGTTTGTGAATTACAGTGCCCCTGAGCTCCTTTCTTCAACTCGCTTTCTTGTGAGCTGGCCGCAACACCGCAGGATGGCTTCAGGCCCTAATCTGGTTCCGGCACGGCACGCTGAGCCTTTGGTTATTTCCTCTTCCTGGTGGGAAATGAGAGTTAAATTTGCCCGTCCAGACACCTCCAGCTAGTCTCTCATTGGTTCTCGCTATTCCTGTTCATCTTCCGCAGAAATTGCAAACTGGGCCAAACAGGAGGTTAAAGGGACTGACTCTCCAAGTCGGGAGAGTGTTAGTAAAGCGTCTGGAATGTTGCACCCGAGTACCAGGGTACGAAAACTGAGACATATTTGAACACGTCTCCCGATCACATGGTTGATCATACTCTAGGTTCCACATGCATGTTTTAGCTGAAGGAAGAATACCTTAAACCTGGGTAGTTGAAACCCGTGGAATGGGTACCATGCAATATGACTTCAAAGGGTCTTCATTTGCTCACCGAACCTCTCCAATCCTATCACTGCTGCGTTTATGTCCCTGTACACATGCTTGATTCTCTTTCGGAGACATAGCAATCCATAGGTTTTAAGATACTTAAGAGTCAGGTACATTCTTAGGCGTTTAATATGGGGTGTTGAGTCCATTTCGTTGAGCAAGGAGTAGCTCTTGTCTATTCCATATTTGGCTTAAGGAACTTTATCTGTGCTCATTTCAATCTCTGGTTTTATGCAGCACCCCAACTCACCTTTACCCTTAAACAAGCATAAGTTGGTTTTCTAAATTTGAGACCCTGTTCTGTTCTGTAATTCAGTTCCTGTGTAGCCAAGTTTACATTCCGTGTATTACTGATATCTTATGATGTTTCTTTCTCTGTGTGACTTATTTCAGTTAGAATCATCGTACCTGAATCCACTCATTGTGCTGCTACGGGCCTGATGACATAGATTTCACTGCTGAGTGATACTGCATTGTACGTAAGTACCACAAGTTCTTTATCCATTTTTCACTTTCTGTGATATTGAACTTGTACGGTAAACGAGGTTCTTGTAAACAGAGGCGTCCCAAACATTGGGGTGGCTGTATCTTTTTGATTTTAATTTCCCTAAGCTATAGGACCATAAGTGGAAGTGCCCTAGGCTCTGTTGCTTTGTTTTTTAGATGTTTCAGGAAACACCATACACTTCTCCCGAGTGTCTGTTGGCAATTTACATCCCGCCCATCAGCATAACAAGGCTCCCAGTTCTCCATGGCCTGTCCTGCCTTTCTGGATTTTACACTTTTTTCAGATGGCCCTTTTGACCGGGGGGAAGTGAGACTTCATTGTAGTGCAGATTTCCTTTGCAAGCTTGCTTGGTTGGCCAAAAAGGGCGTATGCGTTTTTTCCTGAATATATTCAGGAAAAAACGCATACGCCCTTTTTGGCCAAGTGCATCATTGTGGACGTTCTGCCTCTTTTCCTATGCTTTCAATGCAATTCCAGTCTACCTCCTGAAATCGGTTTCCTGCAATTCTGCCCCGCTTTCAAGTCCTCTTGGCAGCCTTACTTCAGTATATTTTTGGACGATAGTTGTCATTTATAACTCTGCAGGTTTGTGAATTACAGTGCCCCTGAGCTCCTTTCTTCAACTCGTTTTCTTGTGAGCTGGCCGCAACACCGCAGGATGGCTTCAGGCCCTAATCTGGTTCCGGCACGGCACGCTGAGCCTTTGGTTATTTCCTCTTCCTGGTGGGAAATGAGAGTTAAATTTGCCCGTCCAGACACCTCCAGCTAGTCTCTCATTGGTTCTCGCTATTCCTGTTCATCTTCCGCAGAAATTGCAAACTGGGCCAAACAGGAGGTTAAAGGGACTGACTCTCCAAGTCGGGAGAGTGTTAGTAAAGCGTCTGGAATGTTGCACCCGAGTACCAGGGTACGAAAACTGAGACATATTTGAACACGTCTCCCGATCACATGGTTGATCATACTCTAGGTTCCACATGCATGTTTTAGCTGAAGGAAGAATACCTTAAACCTGGGTAGTTGAAACCCGTGGAATGGGTACCATGCAATATGACTTCAAAGGGTCTTCATTTGCTCACCGAACCTCTCCAATCCTATCACTGCTGCGTTTATGTCCCTGTACACATGCTTGATTCTCTTTCGGAGACATAGCAATCCATAGGTTTTAAGATACTTAAGAGTCAGGTACATTCTTAGGCGTTTAATATGCGGTGTTGAGTCCATTTCGTTGAGCAAGGAGTAGCTCTTGTCTATTCCATATTTGGCTTAAGGAACTTTATCTGTGCTCATTTCAATCTCTGGTTTTATGCAGCACCCCAACTCACCTTTACCCTTAAACAAGCATAAGTTGGTTTTCTAAATTTGAGACCCTGTTCTGTTCTGTAATTCAGTTCCTGTGTAGCCAAGTTTACATTCCGTGTATTACTGATATCTTATGATGTTTCTTTCTCTGTGTGACTTATTTCAGTTAGAATCATCGTACCTGAATCCACTCATTGTGCTGCTACGGGCCTGATGACATAGATTTCACTGCTGAGTGATACTGCATTGTACGTAAGTACCACAAGTTCTTTATCCATTTTTCACTTTCTGTGATATTGAACTTGTACGGTAAACGAGGTTCTTGTAAACAGAGGCGTCCCAAACATTGGGGTGGCTGTATCTTTTTGATTTTAATTTCCCTAAGCTATAGGACCATAAGTGGAAGTGCCCTAGGCTCTGTTGCTTTGTTTTTTAGATGTTTCAGGAAACACCATACACTTCTCCCGAGTGTCTGTTGGCAATTTACATCCCGCCCATCAGCATAACAAGGCTCCCAGTTCTCCATGGCCTGTCCTGCCTTTCTGGATTTTACACTTTTTTCAGATGGCCCTTTTGACCGGGGGGAAGTGAGACTTCATTGTAGTGCAGATTTCCTTTGCAAGCTTGCTTGGTTGGCCAAAAAGGGCGTATGCGTTTTTTCCTGAATATATTCAGGAAAAAACGCATACGCCCTTTTTGGCCAAGTGCATCATTGTGGACGTTCTGCCTCTTTTCCTATGCTTTCAATGCAATTCCAGTCTACCTCCTGAAATCGGTTTCCTGCAATTCTGCCCCGCTTTCAAGTCCTCTTGGCAGCCTTACTTCAGTATATTTTTGGACGATAGCTGTCATTTATAACTCTGCAGGTTTGTGAATTACAGTGCCCCTGAGCTCCTTTCTTCAACTCGCTTTCTTGTGAGCTGGCCGCAACACCGCAGGATGGCTTCAGGCCCTAATCTGGTTCCGGCACGGCACGCTGAGCCTTTGGTTATTTCCTCTTCCTGGTGGGAAATGAGAGTTAAATTTGCCCGTCCAGACACCTCCAGCTAGTCTCTCATTGGTTCTCGCTATTCCTGTTCATCTTCCGCAGAAATTGCAAACTGGGCCAAACAGGAGGTTAAAGGGACTGACTCTCCAAGTCGGGAGAGTGTTAGTAAAGCGTCTGGAATGTTGCACCCGAGTACCAGGGTACGAAAACTGAGACATATTTGAACACGTCTCCCGATCACATGGTTGATCATACTCTAGGTTCCACATGCATGTTTTAGCTGAAGGAAGAATACCTTAAACCTGGGTAGTTGAAACCCGTGGAATGGGTACCATGCAATATGACTTCAAAGGGTCTTCATTTGCTCACCGAACCTCTCCAATCCTATCACTGCTGCGTTTATGTCCCTGTACACATGCTTGATTCTCTTTCGGAGACATAGCAATCCATAGGTTTTAAGATACTTAAGAGTCAGGTACATTCTTAGGCGTTTAATATGCGGTGTTGAGTCCATTTCGTTGAGCAAGGAGTAGCTCTTGTCTATTCCATATTTGGCTTAAGGAACTTTATCTGTGCTCATTTCAATCTCTGGTTTTATGCAGCACCCCAACTCACCTTTACCCTTAAACAAGCATAAGTTGGTTTTCTAAATTTGAGACCCTGTTCTGTTCTGTAATTCAGTTCCTGTGTAGCCAAGTTTACATTCCGTGTATTACTGATATCTTATGATGTTTCTTTCTCTGTGTGACTTATTTCAGTTAGAATCATCGTACCTGAATCCACTCATTGTGCTGCTACGGGCCTGATGACATAGATTTCACTGCTGAGTGATACTGCATTGTACGTAAGTACCACAAGTTCTTTATCCATTTTTCACTTTCTGTGATATTGAACTTGTACGGTAAACGAGGTTCTTGTAAACAGAGGCGTCCCAAACATTGGGGTGGCTGTATCTTTTTGATTTTAATTTCCCTAAGCTATAGGACCATAAGTGGAAGTGCCCTAGGCTCTGTTGCTTTGTTTTTTAGATGTTTCAGGAAACACCATACACTTCTCCCGAGTGTCTGTTGGCAATTTACATCCCGCCCATCAGCATAACAAGGCTCCCAGTTCTCCATGGCCTGTCCTGCCTTTCTGGATTTTACACTTTTTTCAGATGGCCCTTTTGACCGGGGGGAAGTGAGACTTCATTGTAGTGCAGATTTCCTTTGCAAGCTTGCTTGGTTGGCCAAAAAGGGCGTATGCGTTTTTTCCTGAATATATTCAGGAAAAAACGCATACGCCCTTTTTGGCCAAGTGCATCATTGTGGACGTTCTGCCTCTTTTCCTATGCTTTCAATGCAATTCCAGTCTACCTCCTGAAATCGGTTTCCTGCAATTCTGCCCCGCTTTCAAGTCCTCTTGGCAGCCTTACTTCAGTATATTTTTGGACGATAGTTGTCATTTATAACTCTGCAGGTTTGTGAATTACAGTGCCCCTGAGCTCCTTTCTTCAACTCGTTTTCTTGTGAGCTGGCCGCAACACCGCAGGATGGCTTCAGGCCCTAATCTGGTTCCGGCACGGCACGCTGAGCCTTTGGTTATTTCCTCTTCCTGGTGGGAAATGAGAGTTAAATTTGCCCGTCCAGACACCTCCAGCTAGTCTCTCATTGGTTCTCGCTATTCCTGTTCATCTTCCGCAGAAATTGCAAACTGGGCCAAACAGGAGGTTAAAGGGACTGACTCTCCAAGTCGGGAGAGTGTTAGTAAAGCGTCTGGAATGTTGCACCCGAGTACCAGGGTACGAAAACTGAGACATATTTGAACACGTCTCCCGATCACATGGTTGATCATACTCTAGGTTCCACATGCATGTTTTAGCTGAAGGAAGAATACCTTAAACCTGGGTAGTTGAAACCCGTGGAATGGGTACCATGCAATATGACTTCAAAGGGTCTTCATTTGCTCACCGAACCTCTCCAATCCTATCACTGCTGCGTTTATGTCCCTGTACACATGCTTGATTCTCTTTCGGAGACATAGCAATCCATAGGTTTTAAGATATTTAAGAGTCAGGTACATTCTTAGGCGTTTAATATGCGGTGTTGAGACCATTTCGTTGAGCAAGGAGTAGCTCTTGTCTATTCCATATTTGGCTTAAGGAACTTTATCTGTGCTCATTTCAATCTCTGGTTTTATGCAGCACCCCAACTCACCTTTACCCTTAAACAAGCATAAGTTGGTTTTCTAAATTTGAGACCCTGTTCTGTTCTGTAATTCAGTTCCTGTGTAGCCAAGTTTACATTCCGTGTATTACTGATATCTTATGATGTTTCTTTTTCTGTGTGACTTATTTCAGTTAGAATCATCGTACCTGAATCCACTCATTGTGCTGCTACGGGCCTGATGACATAGATTTCACTGCTGAGTGATACTGCATTGTACGTAAGTACCACAAGTTCTTTATCCATTTTTCACTTTCTGTGATATTGAACTTGTACGGTAAACGAGGTTCTTGTAAACAGAGGCGTCCCAAACATTGGGGTGGCTGTATCTTTTTGATTTTAATTTCCCTAAGCTATAGGACCATAAGTGGAAGTGCCCTAGGCTCTGTTGCTTTGTTTTTTAGATGTTTCAGGAAACACCATACACTTCTCCCGAGTGTCTGTTGGCAATTTACATCCCGCCCATCAGCATAACAAGGCTCCCAGTTCTCCATGGCCTGTCCTGCCTTTCTGGATTTTACACTTTTTTCAGATGGCCCTTTTGACCGGGGGGAAGTGAGACTTCATTGTAGTGCAGATTTCCTTTGCAAGCTTGCTTGGTTGGCCAAAAAGGGCGTATGCGTTTTTTCCTGAATATATTCAGGAAAAAACGCATACGCCCTTTTTGGCCAAGTGCATCATTGTGGACGTTCTGCCTCTTTTCCTATGCTTTCAATGCAATTCCAGTCTACCTCCTGAAATCGGTTTCCTGCAATTCTGCCCCGCTTTCAAGTCCTCTTGGCAGCCTTACTTCAGTATATTTTTGGACGATAGTTGTCATTTATAACTCTGCAGGTTTGTGAATTACAGTGCCCCTGAGCTCCTTTCTTCAACTCGTTTTCTTGTGAGCTGGCCGCAACACCGCAGGATGGCTTCAGGCCCTAATCTGGTTCCGGCACGGCACGCTGAGCCTTTGGTTATTTCCTCTTCCTGGTGGGAAATGAGAGTTAAATTTGCCCGTCCAGACACCTCCAGCTAGTCTCTCATTGGTTCTCGCTATTCCTGTTCATCTTCCGCAGAAATTGCAAACTGGGCCAAACAGGAGGTTAAAGGGACTGACTCTCCAAGTCGGGAGAGTGTTAGTAAAGCGTCTGGAATGTTGCACCCGAGTACCAGGGTACGAAAACTGAGACATATTTGAACACGTCTCCCGATCACATGGTTGATCATACTCTAGGTTCCACATGCATGTTTTAGCTGAAGGAAGAATACCTTAAACCTGGGTAGTTGAAACCCGTGGAATGGGTACCATGCAATATGACTTCAAAGGGTCTTCATTTGCTCACCGAACCTCTCCAATCCTATCACTGCTGCGTTTATGTCCCTGTACACATGCTTGATTCTCTTTCGGAGACATAGCAATCCATAGGTTTTAAGATACTTAAGAGTCAGGTACATTCTTAGGCGTTTAATATGCGGTGTTGAGTCCATTTCGTTGAGCAAGGAGTAGCTCTTGTCTATTCCATATTTGGCTTAAGGAACTTTATCTGTGCTCATTTCAATCTCTGGTTTTATGCAGCACCCCAACTCACCTTTACCCTTAAACAAGCATAAGTTGGTTTTCTAAATTTGAGACCCTGTTCTGTTCTGTAATTCAGTTCCTGTGTAGCCAAGTTTACATTCCGTGTATTACTGATATCTTATGATGTTTCTTTCTCTGTGTGACTTATTTCAGTTAGAATCATCGTACCTGAATCCACTCATTGTGCTGCTACGGGCCTGATGACATAGATTTCACTGCTGAGTGATACTGCATTGTACGTAAGTACCACAAGTTCTTTATCCATTTTTCACTTTCTGTGATATTGAACTTGTACGGTAAACGAGGTTCTTGTAAACAGAGGCGTCCCAAACATTGGGGTGGCTGTATCTTTTTGATTTTAATTTCCCTAAGCTATAGGACCATAAGTGGAAGTGCCCTAGGCTCTGTTGCTTTGTTTTTTAGATGTTTCAGGAAACACCATACACTTCTCCCGAGTGTCTGTTGGCAACTTACATCCCGCCCATCAGCATAACAAGGCTCCCAGTTCTCCATGGCCTGTCCTGCCTTTCTGGATTTTACACTTTTTTCAGATGGCCCTTTTGACCGGTGGGGGGGAAGTGAGACTTCATTGTAGTGCAGATTTCCTTTGCAAGCTTGCTTGGTTGGCCAAAAAGGGCGTATGCGTTTTTTCCTGAATATATTCAGGAAAAAACGCATACGCCCTTTTTGGCCAAGTGCATCATTGTGGACGTTCTGCCTCTTTTCCTATGCTTTCAATGCAATTCCAGTCTACCTCCTGAAATCGGTTTCCTGCAATTCTGCCCCACTTTCAAGTCCTCTTGGCAGCCTTACTTCAGTATATTTTTGGACGATAGCTGTCATTTATAACTCTGCAGGTTTGTGAATTACAGTGCCCCTGAGCTCCTTTCTTCAACTCGCTTTCTTGTGAGCTGGCCGCAACACCGCAGGATGGCTTCAGGCCCTAATCTGGTTCCGGCACGGCACGCTGAGCCTTTGGTTATTTCCTCTTCCTGGTGGGAAATGAGAGTTAAATTTGCCCGTCCAGACACCTCCAGCTAGTCTCTCATTGGTTCTCGCTATTCCTGTTCATCTTCCGCAGAAATTGCAAACTGGGCCAAACAGGAGGTTAAAGGGACTGACTCTCCAAGTCGGGAGAGTGTTAGTAAAGCGTCTGGAATGTTGCACCCGAGTACCAGGGTACGAAAACTGAGACATATTTGAACACGTCTCCCGATCACATGGTTGATCATACTCTAGGTTCCACATGCATGTTTTAGCTGAAGGAAGAATACCTTAAACCTGGGTAGTTGAAACCCGTGGAATGGGTACCATGCAATATGACTTCAAAGGGTCTTCATTTGCTCACCGAACCTCTCCAATCCTATCACTGCTGCGTTTATGTCCCTGTACACATGCTTGATTCTCTTTCGGAGACATAGCAATCCATAGGTTTTAAGATACTTAAGAGTCAGGTACATTCTTAGGCGTTTAATATGCGGTGTTGAGTCCATTTCGTTGAGCAAGGAGTAGCTCTTGTCTATTCCATATTTGGCTTAAGGAACTTTATCTGTGCTCATTTCAATCTCTGGTTTTATGCAGCACCCCAACTCACCTTTACCCTTAAACAAGCATAAGTTGGTTTTCTAAATTTGAGACCCTGTTCTGTTCTGTAATTCAGTTCCTGTGTAGCCAAGTTTACATTCCGTGTATTACTGATATCTTATGATGTTTCTTTCTCTGTGTGACTTATTTCAGTTAGAATCATCGTACCTGAATCCACTCATTGTGCTGCTACGGGCCTGATGACATAGATTTCACTGCTGAGTGATACTGCATTGTACGTAAGTACCACAAGTTCTTTATCCATTTTTCACTTTCTGTGATATTGAACTTGTACGGTAAACGAGGTTCTTGTAAACAGAGGCGTCCCAAACATTGGGGTGGCTGTATCTTTTTGATTTTAATTTCCCTAAGCTATAGGACCATAAGTGGAAGTGCCCTAGGCTCTGTTGCTTTGTTTTTTAGATGTTTCAGGAAACACCATACACTTCTCCCGAGTGTCTGTTGGCAATTTACATCCCGCCCATCAGCATAACAAGGCTCCCAGTTCTCCATGGCCTGTCCTGCCTTTCTGGATTTTACACTTTTTTCAGATGGCCCTTTTGACCGGGGGGAAGTGAGACTTCATTGTAGTGCAGATTTCCTTTGCAAGCTTGCTTGGTTGGCCAAAAAGGGCGTATGCGTTTTTTCCTGAATATATTCAGGAAAAAACGCATACGCCCTTTTTGGCCAAGTGCATCATTGTGGACGTTCTGCCTCTTTTCCTATGCTTTCAATGCAATTCCAGTCTACCTCCTGAAATCGGTTTCCTGCAATTCTGCCCCGCTTTCAAGTCCTCTTGGCAGCCTTACTTCAGTATATTTTTGGACGATAGTTGTCATTTATAACTCTGCAGGTTTGTGAATTACAGTGCCCCTGAGCTCCTTTCTTCAACTCGTTTTCTTGTGAGCTGGCCGCAACACCGCAGGATGGCTTCAGGCCCTAATCTGGTTCCGGCACGGCACGCTGAGCCTTTGGTTATTTCCTCTTCCTGGTGGGAAATGAGAGTTAAATTTGCCCGTCCAGACACCTCCAGCTAGTCTCTCATTGGTTCTCGCTATTCCTGTTCATCTTCCGCAGAAATTGCAAACTGGGCCAAACAGGAGGTTAAAGGGACTGACTCTCCAAGTCGGGAGAGTGTTAGTAAAGCGTCTGGAATGTTGCACCCGAGTACCAGGGTACGAAAACTGAGACATATTTGAACACGTCTCCCGATCACATGGTTGATCATACTCTAGGTTCCACATGCATGTTTTAGCTGAAGGAAGAATACCTTAAACCTGGGTAGTTGAAACCCGTGGAATGGGTACCATGCAATATGACTTCAAAGGGTCTTCATTTGCTCACCGAACCTCTCCAATCCTATCACTGCTGCGTTTATGTCCCTGTACACATGCTTGATTCTCTTTCGGAGACATAGCAATCCATAGGTTTTAAGATACTTAAGAGTCAGGTACATTCTTAGGCGTTTAATATGCGGTGTTGAGACCATTTCGTTGAGCAAGGAGTAGCTCTTGTCTATTCCATATTTGGCTTAAGGAACTTTATCTGTGCTCATTTCAATCTCTGGTTTTATGCAGCACCCCAACTCACCTTTACCCTTAAACAAGCATAAGTTGGTTTTCTAAATTTGAGACCCTGTTCTGTTCTGTAATTCAGTTCCTGTGTAGCCAAGTTTACATTCCGTGTATTACTGATATCTTATGATGTTTCTTTCTCTGTGTGACTTATTTCAGTTAGAATCATCGTACCTGAATCCACTCATTGTGCTGCTACGGGCCTGATGACATAGATTTCACTGCTGAGTGATACTGCATTGTACGTAAGTACCACAAGTTCTTTATCCATTTTTCACTTTCTGTGATATTGAACTTGTACGGTAAACGAGGTTCTTGTAAACAGAGGCGTCCCAAACATTGGGGTGGCTGTATCTTTTTGATTTTAATTTCCCTAAGCTATAGGACCATAAGTGGAAGTGCCCTAGGCTCTGTTGCTTTGTTTTTTAGATGTTTCAGGAAACACCATACACTTCTCCCGAGTGTCTGTTGGCAATTTACATCCCGCCCATCAGCATAACAAGGCTCCCAGTTCTCCATGGCCTGTCCTGCCTTTCTGGATTTTACACTTTTTTCAGATGGCCCTTTTGACCGGGGTGGGGGGGAAGTGAGACTTCATTGTAGTGCAGATTTCCTTTGCAAGCTTGCTTGGTTGGCCAAAAAGGGCGTATGCGTTTTTTCCTGAATATATTCAGGAAAAAACGCATACGCCCTTTTTGGCCAAGTGCATCATTGTGGACGTTCTGCCTCTTTTCCTATGCTTTCAATGCAATTCCAGTCTACCTCCTGAAATCGGTTTCCTGCAATTCTGCCCCGCTTTCAAGTCCTCTTGGCAGCCTTACTTCAGTATATTTTTGGACGATAGTTGTCATTTATAACTCTGCAGGTTTGTGAATTACAGTGCCCCTGAGCTCCTTTCTTCAACTCGTTTTCTTGTGAGCTGGCCGCAACACCGCAGGATGGCTTCAGGCCCTAATCTGGTTCCGGCACGGCACGCTGAGCCTTTGGTTATTTCCTCTTCCTGGTGGGAAATGAGAGTTAAATTTGCCCGTCCAGACACCTCCAGCTAGTCTCTCATTGGTTCTCGCTATTCCTGTTCATCTTCCGCAGAAATTGCAAACTGGGCCAAACAGGAGGTTAAAGGGACTGACTCTCCAAGTCGGGAGAGTGTTAGTAAAGCGTCTGGAATGTTGCACCCGAGTACCAGGGTACGAAAACTGAGACATATTTGAACACGTCTCCCGATCACATGGTTGATCATACTCTAGGTTCCACATGCATGTTTTAGCTGAAGGAAGAATACCTTAAACCTGGGTAGTTGAAACCCGTGGAATGGGTACCATGCAATATGACTTCAAAGGGTCTTCATTTGCTCACCGAACCTCTCCAATCCTATCACTGCTGCGTTTATGTCCCTGTACACATGCTTGATTCTCTTTCGGAGACATAGCAATCCATAGGTTTTAAGATACTTAAGAGTCAGGTACATTCTTAGGCGTTTAATATGCGGTGTTGAGACCATTTCGTTGAGCAAGGAGTAGCTCTTGTCTATTCCATATTTGGCTTAAGGAACTTTATCTGTGCTCATTTCAATCTCTGGTTTTATGCAGCACCCCAACTCACCTTTACCCTTAAACAAGCATAAGTTGGTTTTCTAAATTTGAGACCCTGTTCTGTTCTGTAATTCAGTTCCTGTGTAGCCAAGTTTACATTCCGTGTATTACTGATATCTTATGATGTTTCTTTCTCTGTGTGACTTATTTCAGTTAGAATCATCGTACCTGAATCCACTCATTGTGCTGCTACGGGCCTGATGACATAGATTTCACTGCTGAGTGATACTGCATTGTACGTAAGTACCACAAGTTCTTTATCCATTTTTCACTTTCTGTGATATTGAACTTGTACGGTAAACGAGGTTCTTGTAAACAGAGGCGTCCCAAACATTGGGGTGGCTGTATCTTTTTGATTTTAATTTCCCTAAGCTATAGGACCATAAGTGGAAGTGCCCTAGGCTCTGTTGCTTTGTTTTTTAGATGTTTCAGGAAACACCATACACTTCTCCCGAGTGTCTGTTGGCAGTTTACATCCCGCCCATCAGCATAACAAGGCTCCCAGTTCTCCATGGCCTGTCCTGCCTTTCTGGATTTTACACTTGTTTCAGATGGCCCTTTTGACCGGGGTGGGGGGGAAGTGAGACTTCATTGTAGTGCAGATTTCCTTTGCAAGCTTGCTTGGTTGGCCAAAAAGGGCGTATGCGTTTTTTCCTGAATATATTCAGGAAAAAACGCATACGCCCTTTTTGGCCAAGTGCATCATTGTGGACGTTCTGCCTCTTTTCCTATGCTTTCAATGCAATTCCAGTCTACCTCCTGAAATCGGTTTCCTGCAATTCTGCCCCGCTTTCAAGTCCTCTTGGCAGCCTTACTTCAGTATATTTTTGGACGATAGTTGTCATTTATAACTCTGCAGGTTTGTGAATTACAGTGCCCCTGAGCTCCTTTCTTCAACTCGTTTTCTTGTGAGCTGGCTGCAACACCGCAGGATGGCTTCAGGCCCTAATCTGGTTCCGGCACGGCACGCTGAGCCTTTGGTTATTTCCTCTTCCTGGTGGGAAATGAGAGTTAAATTTGCCCGTCCAGACACCTCCAGCTAGTCTCTCATTGGTTCTCGCTATTCCTGTTCATCTTCCGCAGAAATTGCAAACTGGGCCAAACAGGAGGTTAAAGGGACTGACTCTCCAAGTCGGGAGAGTGTTAGTAAAGCGTCTGGAATGTTGCACCCGAGTACCAGGGTACGAAAACTGAGACATATTTGAACACGTCTCCCGATCACATGGTTGATCATACTCTAGGTTCCACATGCATGTTTTAGCTGAAGGAAGAATACCTTAAACCTGGGTAGTTGAAACCCGTGGAATGGGTACCATGCAATATGACTTCAAAGGGTCTTCATTTGCTCACCGAACCTCTCCAATCCTATCACTGCTGCGTTTATGTCCCTGTACACATGCTTGATTCTCTTTCGGAGACATAGCAATCCATAGGTTTTAAGATACTTAAGAGTCAGGTACATTCTTAGGCGTTTAATATGCGGTGTTGAGTCCATTTCGTTGAGCAAGGAGTAGCTCTTGTCTATTCCATATTTGGCTTAAGGAACTTTATCTGTGCTTATTTCAATCTCTGGTTTTATGCAGCACCCCAACTCACCTTTACCCTTAAACAAGCATAAGTTGGTTTTCTAAATTTGAGACCCTGTTCTGTTCTGTAATTCAGTTCCTGTGTAGCCAAGTTTACATTCCGTGTATTACTGATATCTTATGATGTTTCTTTTTCTGTGTGACTTATTTCAGTTAGAATCATCGTACCTGAATCCACTCATTGTGCTGCTACGGGCCTGATGACATAGATTTCACTGCTGAGTGATACTGCATTGTACGTAAGTACCACAAGTTCTTTATCCATTTTTCACTTTCTGTGATATTGAACTTGTACGGTAAACGAGGTTGTTGTAAACAGAGGCGTCCCAAACATTGGGGTGGCTGTATCTTTTTGATTTTAATTTCCCTAAGCTATAGGACCATAAGTGGAAGTGCCCTAGGCTCTGTTGCTTTGTTTTTTAGATGTTTCAGGAAACACCATACACTTCTCCCGAGTGTCTGTTGGCAATTTACATCCCGCCCATCAGCATAACAAGGCTCCCAGTTCTCCATGGCCTGTCCTGCCTTTCTGGATTTTACACTTTTTTCAGATGGCCCTTTTGACCGGGGGGAAGTGAGACTTCATTGTAGTGCAGATTTCCTTTGCAAGCTTGCTTGGTTGGCCAAAAAGGGCGTATGCGTTTTTTCCTGAATATATTCAGGAAAAAACGCATACGCCCTTTTTGGCCAAGTGCATCATTGTGGACGTTCTGCCTCTTTTCCTATGCTTTCAATGCAATTCCAGTCTACCTCCTGAAATCGGTTTCCTGCAATTCTGCCCCGCTTTCAAGTCCTCTTGGCAGCCTTACTTCAGTATATTTTTGGACGATAGCTGTCATTTATAACTCTGCAGGTTTGTGAATTACAGTGCCCCTGAGCTCCTTTCTTCAACTCGCTTTCTTGTGAGCTGGCCGCAACACCGCAGGATGGCTTCAGGCCCTAATCTGGTTCCGGCACGGCACGCTGAGCCTTTGGTTATTTCCTCTTCCTGGTGGGAAATGAGAGTTAAATTTGCCCGTCCAGACACCTCCAGCTAGTCTCTCATTGGTTCTCGCTATTCCTGTTCATCTTCCGCAGAAATTGCAAACTGGGCCAAACAGGAGGTTAAAGGGACTGACTCTCCAAGTCGGGAGAGTGTTAGTAAAGCGTCTGGAATGTTGCACCCGAGTACCAGGGTACGAAAACTGAGACATATTTGAACACGTCTCCCGATCACATGGTTGATCATACTCTAGGTTCCACATGCATGTTTTAGCTGAAGGAAGAATACCTTAAACCTGGGTAGTTGAAACCCGTGGAATGGGTACCATGCAATATGACTTCAAAGGGTCTTCATTTGCTCACCGAACCTCTCCAATCCTATCACTGCTGCGTTTATGTCCCTGTACACATGCTTGATTCTCTTTCGGAGACATAGCAATCCATAGGTTTTAAGATACTTAAGAGTCAGGTACATTCTTAGGCGTTTAATATGGGGTGTTGAGTCCATTTCGTTGAGCAAGGAGTAGCTCTTGTCTATTCCATATTTGGCTTAAGGAACTTTATCTGTGCTCATTTCAATCTCTGGTTTTATGCAGCACCCCAACTCACCTTTACCCTTAAACAAGCATAAGTTGGTTTTCTAAATTTGAGACCCTGTTCTGTTCTGTAATTCAGTTCCTGTGTAGCCAAGTTTACATTCCGTGTATTACTGATATCTTATGATGTTTCTTTCTCTGTGTGACTTATTTCAGTTAGAATCATCGTACCTGAATCCACTCATTGTGCTGCTACGGGCCTGATGACATAGATTTCACTGCTGAGTGATACTGCATTGTACGTAAGTACCACAAGTTCTTTATCCATTTTTCACTTTCTGTGATATTGAACTTGTACGGTAAACGAGGTTCTTGTAAACAGAGGCGTCCCAAACATTGGGGTGGCTGTATCTTTTTGATTTTAATTTCCCTAAGCTATAGGACCATAAGTGGAAGTGCCCTAGGCTCTGTTGCTTTGTTTTTTAGATGTTTCAGGAAACACCATACACTTCTCCCGAGTGTCTGTTGGCAGTTTACATCCCGCCCATCAGCATAACAAGGCTCCCAGTTCTCCATGGCCTGTCCTGCCTTTCTGGATTTTACACTTTTTTCAGATGGCCCTTTTGACCGGGGGGAAGTGAGACTTCATTGTAGTGCAGATTTCCTTTGCAAGCTTGCTTGGTTGGCCAAAAAGGGCGTATGCGTTTTTTCCTGAATATATTCAGGAAAAAACGCATACGCCCTTTTTGGCCAAGTGCATCATTGTGGACGTTCTGCCTCTTTTCCTATGCTTTCAATGCAATTCCAGTCTACCTCCTGAAATCGGTTTCCTGCAATTCTGCCCCGCTTTCAAGTCCTCTTGGCAGCCTTACTTCAGTATATTTTTGGACGATAGTTGTCATTTATAACTCTGCAGGTTTGTGAATTACAGTGCCCCTGAGCTCCTTTCTTCAACTCGTTTTCTTGTGAGCTGGCCGCAACACCGCAGGATGGCTTCAGGCCCTAATCTGGTTCCGGCACGGCACGCTGAGCCTTTGGTTATTTCCTCTTCCTGGTGGGATATGAGAGTTAAATTTGCCCGTCCAGACACCTCCAGCTAGTCTCTCATTGGTTCTCGCTATTCCTGTTCATCTTCCGCAGAAATTGCAAACTGGGCCAAACAGGAGGTTAAAGGGACTGACTCTCCAAGTCGGGAGAGTGTTAGTAAAGCGTCTGGAATGTTGCACCCGAGTACCAGGGTACGAAAACTGAGACATATTTGAACACGTCTCCCGATCACATGGTTGATCATACTCTAGGTTCCACATGCATGTTTTAGCTGAAGGAAGAATACCTTAAACCTGGGTAGTTGAAACCCGTGGAATGGGTACCATGCAATATGACTTCAAAGGGTCTTCATTTGCTCACCGAACCTCTCCAATCCTATCACTGCTGCGTTTATGTCCCTGTACACATGCTTGATTCTCTTTCGGAGACATAGCAATCCATAGGTTTTAAGATACTTAAGAGTCAGGTACATTCTTAGGCGTTTAATATGGGGTGTTGAGTCCATTTCGTTGAGCAAGGAGTAGCTCTTGTCTATTCCATATTTGGCTTAAGGAACTTTATCTGTGCTCATTTCAATCTCTGGTTTTATGCAGCACCCCAACTCACCTTTACCCTTAAACAAGCATAAGTTGGTTTTCTAAATTTGAGACCCTGTTCTGTTCTGTAATTCAGTTCCTGTGTAGCCAAGTTTACATTCCGTGTATTACTGATATCTTATGATGTTTCTTTTTCTGTGTGACTTATTTCAGTTAGAATCATCGTACCTGAATCCACTCATTGTGCTGCTACGGGCCTGATGACATAGATTTCACTGCTGAGTGATACTGCATTGTACGTAAGTACCACAAGTTCTTTATCCATTTTTCACTTTCTGTGATATTGAACTTGTACGGTAAACGAGGTTCTTGTAAACAGAGGCGTCCCAAACATTGGGGTGGCTGTATCTTTTTGATTTTAATTTCCCTAAGCTATAGGACCATAAGTGGAAGTGCCCTAGGCTCTGTTGCTTTGTTTTTTAGATGTTTCAGGAAACACCATACACTTCTCCCGAGTGTCTGTTGGCAGTTTACATCCCGCCCATCAGCATAACAAGGCTCCCAGTTCTCCATGGCCTGTCCTGCCTTTCTGGATTTTACACTTTTTTCAGATGGCCCTTTTGACCGGCGGGAAGTGAGACTTCATTGTAGTGCAGATTTCCTTTGCAAGCTTGCTTGGTTGGCCAAAAAGGGCGTATGCGTTTTTTCCTGAATATATTCAGGAAAAAACGCATACGCCCTTTTTGGCCAAGTGCATCATTGTGGACGTTCTGCCTCTTTTCCTATGCTTTCAATGCAATTCCAGTCTACCTCCTGAAATCGGTTTCCTGCAATTCTGCCCCGCTTTCAAGTCCTCTTGGCAGCCTTACTTCAGTATATTTTTGGACGATAGTTGTCATTTATAACTCTGCAGGTTTGTGAATTACAGTGCCCCTGAGCTCCTTTCTTCAACTCGTTTTCTTGTGAGCTGGCCGCAACACCGCAGGATGGCTTCAGGCCCTAATCTGGTTCCGGCACGGCACGCTGAGCCTTTGGTTATTTCCTCTTCCTGGTGGGAAATGAGAGTTAAATTTGCCCGTCCAGACACCTCCAGCTAGTCTCTCATTGGTTCTCGCTATTCCTGTTCATCTTCCGCAGAAATTGCAAACTGGGCCAAACAGGAGGTTAAAGGGACTGACTCTCCAAGTCGGGAGAGTGTTAGTAAAGCGTCTGGAATGTTGCACCCGAGTACCAGGGTACGAAAACTGAGACATATTTGAACACGTCTCCCGATCACATGGTTGATCATACTCTAGGTTCCACATGCATGTTTTAGCTGAAGGAAGAATACCTTAAACCTGGGTAGTTGAAACCCGTGGAATGGGTACCATGCAATATGACTTCAAAGGGTCTTCATTTGCTCACCGAACCTCTCCAATCCTATCACTGCTGCGTTTATGTCCCTGTACACATGCTTGATTCTCTTTCAGAGACATAGCAATCCATAGGTTTTAAGATACTTAAGAGTCAGGTACATTCTTAGGCGTTTAATATGCGGTGTTGAGTCCATTTCGTTGAGCAAGGAGTAGCTCTTGTCTATTCCATATTTGGCTTAAGGAACTTTATCTGTGCTCATTTCAATCTCTGGTTTTATGCAGCACCCCAACTCACCTTTACCCTTAAACAAGCATAAGTTGGTTTTCTAAATTTGAGACCCTGTTCTGTTCTGTAATTCAGTTCCTGTGTAGCCAAGTTTACATTCCGTGTATTACTGATATCTTATGATGTTTCTTTTTCTGTGTGACTTATTTCAGTTAGAATCATCGTACCTGAATCCACTCATTGTGCTGCTACGGGCCTGATGGCATAGATTTCACTGCTGAGTGATACTGCATTGTACGTAAGTACCACAAGTTCTTTATCCATTTTTCACTTTCTGTGATATTGAACTTGTACGGTAAACGAGGTTCTTGTAAACAGAGGCGTCCCAAACATTGGGGTGGCTGTGTCTTTTTGATTTTAATTTCCCTAAGCTATAGGACCATAAGTGGAAGTGCCCTAGGTTCTGTTGCTTTGTTTTTTAGATGTTTCAGGAAACACCATACACTTCTCCCGAGTGTCTGTTGGCAATTTACATCCCGCCCATCAGCATAACAAGGCTCCCAGTTCTCCATGGCCTGTCCTGCCTTTCTGGATTTTACACTTTTTTCAGATGGCCCTTTTGACCGGGGGGAAGTGAGACTTCATTGTAGTGCAGATTTCCTTTGCAAGCTTGCTTGGTTGGCCAAAAAGGGCGTATGCGTTTTTTCCTGAATATATTCAGGAAAAAACTCATACGCCCTTTTTGGCCAAGTGCATCATTGTGGACGTTCTGCCTCTTTTCCTATGCTTTCAATGCAATTCCAGTCTACCTCCTGAAATCGGTTTCCTGCAATTCTGCCCCGCTTTCAAGTCCTCTTGGCAGCCTTACTTCAGTATATTTTTGGACGATAGCTGTCATTTATAACTCTGCAGGTTTGTGAATTACAGTGCCCCTGAGCTCCTTTCTTCAACTCGCTTTCTTGTGAGCTGGCCGCAACACCGCAGGATGGCTTCAGGCCCTAATCTGGTTCCGGCACGGCACGCTGAGCCTTTGGTTATTTCCTCTTCCTGGTGGGAAATGAGAGTTAAATTTGCCCGTCCAGACACCTCCAGCTAGTCTCTCATTGGTTCTCGCTATTCCTGTTCATCTTCCGCAGAAATTGCAAACTGGGCCAAACAGGAGGTTAAAGGGACTGACTCTCCAAGTCGGGAGAGTGTTAGTAAAGCGTCTGGAATGTTGCACCCGAGTACCAGGGTACGAAAACTGAGACATATTTGAACACGTCTCCCAATCACATGGTTGATCATACTCTAGGTTCCACATGCATGTTTTAGCTGAAGGAAGAATACCTTAAACCTGGGTAGTTGAAACCCGTGGAATGGGTACCATGCAATATGACTTCAAAGGGTCTTCATTTGCTCACCGAACCTCTCCAATCCTATCACTGCTGCGTTTATGTCCCTGTACACATGCTTGATTCTCTTTCGGAGACATAGCAATCCATAGGTTTTAAGATACTTAAGAGTCAGGTACATTCTTAGGCGTTTAATATGCGGTGTTGAGTCCATTTCGTTGAGCAAGGAGTAGCTCTTGTCTATTCCATATTTGGCTTAAGGAACTTTATCTGTGCTCATTTCAATCTCCGGTTTTATGCAGCACCCCAACTCACCTTTACCCTTAAACAAGCATAAGTTGGTTTTCTAAATTTGAGACCCTGTTCTGTTCTGTAATTCAGTTCCTGTGTAGCCAAGTTTACATTCCGTGTATTACTGATATCTTATGATGTTTCTTTTTCTGTGTGACTTATTTCAGTTAGAATCATCGTACCTGAATCCACTCATTGTGCTGCTATGGGCCTGATGACATAGATTTCACTGCTGAGTGATACTGCATTGTACGTAAGTACCACAAGTTCTTTATCCATTTTTCACTTTCTGTGATATTGAACTTGTACGGTAAACGAGGTTCTTGTAAACAGAGGCGTCCCAAACATTGGGGTGGCTGTATCTTTTTGATTTTAATTTCCCTAAGCTATAGGACCATAAGTGGAAGTGCCCTAGGCTCTGTTGCTTTGTTTTTTAGATGTTTCAGGAAACACCATACACTTCTCCCGAGTGTCTGTTGGCAATTTACATCCCGCCCATCAGCATAACAAGGCTCCCAGTTCTCCATGGCTTGTCCTGCCTTTCTGGATTTTACACTTTTTTCAGATGGCCCTTTTGACCGGGGGGAAGTGAGACTTCATTGTAGTGCAGATTTCCTTTGCAAGCTTGCTTGGTTGGCCAAAAAGGGCGTATGCGTTTTTTCCTGAATATATTCAGGAAAAAACGCATACGCCCTTTTTGGCCAAGTGCATCATTGTGGACGTTCTGCCTCTTTTCCTATGCTTTCAATGCAATTCCAGTCTACCTCCTGAAATCGGTTTCCTGCAATTCTGCCCCGCTTTCAAGTCCTCTTGGCAGCCTTACTTCAGTATATTTTTGGACGATAGTTGTCATTTATAACTCTGCAGGTTTGTGAATTACAGTGCCCCTGAGCTCCTTTCTTCAACTCGTTTTCTTGTGAGCTGGCCGCAACACCGCAGGATGGCTTCAGGCCCTAATCTGGTTCCGGCACGGCACGCTGAGCCTTTGGTTATTTCCTCTTCCTGGTGGGAAATGAGAGTTAAATTTGCCCGTCCAGACACCTCCAGCTAGTCTCTCATTGGTTCTCGCTATTCCTGTTCATCTTCCGCAGAAATTGCAAACTGGGCCAAACAGGAGGTTAAAGGGACTGACTCTCCAAGTCGGGAGAGTGTTAGTAAAGCGTCTGGAATGTTGCACCCGAGTACCAGGGTACGAAAACTGAGACATATTTGAACACGTCTCCCGATCACATGGTTGATCATACTCTAGGTTCCACATGCATGTTTTAGCTGAAGGAAGAATACCTTAAACCTGGGTAGTTGAAACCCGTGGAATGGGTACCATGCAATATGACTTCAAAGGGTCTTCATTTGCTCACCGAACCTCTCCAATCCTATCACTGCTGCGTTTATGTCCCTGTACACATGCTTGATTCTCTTTCGGAGACATAGCAATCCATAGGTTTTAAGATACTTAAGAGTCAGGTACATTCTTAGGCGTTTAATATGCGGTGTTGAGTCCATTTCGTTGAGCAAGGAGTAGCTCTTGTCGATTCCATATTTGGCTTAAGGAACTTTATCTGTGCTCATTTCAATCTCTGGTTTTATGCAGCACCCCAACTCACCTTTACCCTTAAACAAGCATAAGTTGGTTTTCTAAATTTGAGACCCTGTTCTGTTCTGTAATTCAGTTCCTGTGTAGCCAAGTTTACATTCCGTGTATTACTGATATCTTATGATGTTTCTTTTTCTGTGTGACTTATTTCAGTTAGAATCATCGTACCTGAATCCACTCATTGTGCTGCTACGGGCCTGATGACATAGATTTCACTGCTGAGTGATACTGCATTGTACGTAAGTACCAGAAGTTCTTTATCCATTTTTCACTTTCTGTGATATTGAACTTGTACGGTAAACGAGGTTCTTGTAAACAGAGGCGTCCCAAACATTGGGGTGGCTGTATCTTTTTGATTTTAATTTCCCTAAGCTATAGGACCATAAGTGGAAGTGCCCTAGGCTCTGTTGCTTTGTTTTTTAGATGTTTCAGGAAACACCATACACTTCTCCTGAGTGTCTGTTGGCAGTTTACATCCCGCCCATCAGCATAACAAGGCTCCCAGTTCTCCATGGCCTGTCCTGCCTTTCTGGATTTTACACTTTTTTCAGATGGCCCTTTTGACCGGCGGGAAGTGAGACTTCATTGTAGTGCAGATTTCCTTTGCAAGCTTGCTTGGTTGGCCAAAAAGGGCGTATGCGTTTTTTCCTGAATATATTCAGGAAAAAACGCATACGCCCTTTTTGGCCAAGTGCATCATTGTGGACGTTCTGCCTCTTTTCCTATGCTTTCAATGCAATTCCAGTCTACCTCCTGAAATCGGTTTCCTGCAATTCTGCCCCGCTTTCAAGTCCTCTTGGCAGCCTTACTTCAGTATATTTTTGGACGATAGTTGTCATTTATAACTCTGCAGGTTTGTGAATTACAGTGCCCCTGAGCTCCTTTCTTCAACTCGTTTTCTTGTGAGCTGGCCGCAACACCGCAGGATGGCTTCAGGCCCTAATCTGGTTCCGGCACGGCACGCTGAGCCTTTGGTTATTTCCTCTTCCTGGTGGGAAATGAGAGTTAAATTTGCCCGTCCAGACACCTCCAGCTAGTCTCTCATTGGTTCTCGCTATTCCTGTTCATCTTCCGCAGAAATTGCAAACTGGGCCAAACAGGAGGTTAAAGGGACTGACTCTCCAAGTCGGGAGAGTGTTAGTAAAGCGTCTGGAATGTTGCACCCGAGTACCAGGGTACGAAAACTGAGACATATTTGAACACGTCTCCCGATCACATGGTTGATCATACTCTAGGTTCCACATGCATGTTTTAGCTGAAGGAAGAATACCTTAAACCTGGGTAGTTGAAACCCGTGGAATGGGTACCATGCAATATGACTTCAAAGGGTCTTCATTTGCTCACCGAACCTCTCCAATCCTATCACTGCTGCGTTTATGTCCCTGTACACATGCTTGATTCTCTTTCGGAGACATAGCAATCCATAGGTTTTAAGATACTTAAGAGTCAGGTACATTCTTAGGCATTTAATATGCGGTGTTGAGTCCATTTCGTTGAGCAAGGAGTAGCTCTTGTCTATTCCATATTTGGCTTAAGGAACTTTATCTGTGCTCATTTCAATCTCTGGTTTTATGCAGCACCCCAACTCACCTTTACCCTTAAACAAGCATAAGTTGGTTTTCTAAATTTGAGACCCTGTTCTGTTCTGTAATTCAGTTCCTGTGTAGCCAAGTTTACATTCCGTGTATTACTGATATCTTATGATGTTTCTTTTTCTGTGTGACTTATTTCAGTTAGAATCATCGTACCTGAATCCACTCATTGTGCTGCTACGGGCCTGATGGCATAGATTTCACTGCTGAGTGATACTGCATTGTACGTAAGTACCACAAGTTCTTTATCCATTTTTCACTTTCTGTGATATTGAACTTGTACGGTAAACGAGGTTCTTGTAAACAGAGGCGTCCCAAACATTGGGGTGGCTGTATCTTTTTGAGTTTAATTTCCCTAAGCTATAGGACCATAAGTGGAAGTGCCCTAGGCTCTGTTGCTTTGTTTTTTAGATGTTTCAGGAAACACCATACACTTCTCCCGAGTGTCTGTTGGCAATTTACATCCCGCCCATCAGCATAACAAGGCTCCCAGTTCTCCATGGCCTGTCCTGCCTTTCTGGATTTTACACTTTTTTCAGATGGCCCTTTTGACCGGGGGGAAGTGAGACTTCACTGTAGTGCAGATTTCCTTTGCAAGCTTGCTTGGTTGGCCAAAAAGGGCGTATGCGTTTTTTCCTGAATATATTCAGGAAAAAACGCATACGCCCTTTTTGGCCAAGTGCATCATTGTGGACGTTCTGCCTCTTTTCCTATGCTTTCAATGCAATTCCAGTCTACCTCCTGAAATCGGTTTCCTGCAATTCTGCCCCGCTTTCAAGTCCTCTTGGCAGCCTTACTTCAGTATATTTTTGGACGATAGTTGTCATTTATAACTCTGCAGGTTTGTGAATTACAGTGCCCCTGAGCTCCTTTCTTCAACTCGTTTTCTTGTGAGCTGGCTGCAACACCGCAGGATGGCTTCAGGCCCTAATCTGGTTCCGGCACGGCACGCTGAGCCTTTGGTTATTTCCTCTTCCTGGTGGGAAATGAGAGTTAAATTTGCCCGTCCAGACACCTCCAGCTAGTCTCTCATTGGTTCTCGCTATTCCTGTTCATCTTCCGCAGAAATTGCAAACTGGGCCAAACAGGAGGTTAAAGGGACTGACTCTCCAAGTCGGGAGAGTGTTAGTAAAGCGTCTGGAATGTTGCACCCGAGTACCAGGGTACGAAAACTGAGACATATTTGAACACGTCTCCCGATCACATGGTTGATCATACTCTAGGTTCCACATGCATGTTTTAGCTGAAGGAAGAATACCTTAAACCTGGGTAGTTGAAACCCGTGGAATGGGTACCATGCAATATGACTTCAAAGGGTCTTCATTTGCTCACCGAACCTCTCCAATCCTATCACTGCTGCGTTTATGTCCCTGTACACGTTTGATTCTCTTTCGGAGACATAGCAATCCATAGGTTTTAAGATACTTAAGAGTCAGGTACATTCTTAGGCGTTTAATATGCGGTGTTGAGTCCATTTCGTTGAGCAAGGAGTAGCTCTTGTCTATTCCATATTTGGCTTAAGGAACTTTATCTGTGCTCATTTCAATCTCTGGTTTTATGCAGCACCCCAACTCACCTTTACCCTTAAACAAGCATAAGTTGGTTTTCTAAATTTGAGACCCTGTTCTGTTCTGTAATTCAGTTCCTGTGTAGCCAAGTTTACATTCCGTGTATTACTGATATCTTATGATGTTTCTTTTTCTGTGTGACTTATTTCAGTTAGAATCATCGTACCTGAATCCACTCATTGTGCTGCTACGGGCCTGATGGCATAGATTTCACTGCTGAGTGATACTGCATTGTACGTAAGTACCACAAGTTCTTTATCCATTTTTCACTTTCTGTGATATTGAACTTGTACGGTAAACGAGGTTCTTGTAAACAGAGGCGTCCCAAACATTGGGGTGGCTGTGTCTTTTTGATTTTAATTTCCCTAAGCTATAGGACCATAATTGGAAGTGCCCTAGGTTCTGTTGCTTTGTTTTTTAGATGTTTCAGGAAACACCATACACTTCTCCCGAGTGTCTGTTGGCAATTTACATCCCGCCCATCAGCATAACAAGGCTCCCAGTTCTCCATGGCCTGTCCTGCCTTTCTGGATTTTACACTTTTTTCAGATGGCCCTTTTGACCGGGGGGAAGTGAGACTTCATTGTAGTGCAGATTTCCTTTGCAAGCTTGCTTGGTTGGCCAAAAAGGGCGTATGCGTTTTTTCCTGAATATATTCAGGAAAAAACGCATACGCCCTTTTTGGCCAAGTGCATCATTGTGGACGTTCTGCCTCTTTTCCTATGCTTTCAATGCAATTCCAGTCTACCTCCTGAAATCGGTTTCCTGCAATTCTGCCCCGCTTTCAAGTCCTCTTGGCAGCCTTACTTCAGTATATTTTTGGACGATAGTTGTCATTTATAACTCTGCATGTTTGTGAATTACAGTGCCCCTGAGCTCCTTTCTTCAACTCGTTTTCTTGTGAGCTGGCCGCAACACCGCAGGATGGCTTCAGGCCCTAATCTGGTTCCGGCACGGCACGCTGAGCCTTTGGTTATTTCCTCTTCCTGGTGGGAAATGAGAGTTAAATTTGCCCGTCCAGACACCTCCAGCTAGTCTCTCATTAGTTCTCGCTATTCCTGTTCATCTTCCGCAGAAATTGCAAACTGGGCCAAACAGGAGGTTAAAGGGACTGACTCTCCAAGTCGGGAGAGTGTTAGTAAAGCGTCTGGAATGTTGCACCCGAGTACCAGGGTACGAAAACTGAGACATATTTGAACACGTCTCCCGATCACATGGTTGATCATACTCTAGGTTCCACATGCATGTTTTAGCTGAAGGAAGAATATCTTAAACCTGGGTAGTTGAAACCCGTGGAATGGGTACCATGCAATATGACTTCAAAGGGTCTTCATTTGCTCACCGAACCTCTCCAATCCTATCACTGCTGCGTTTATGTCCCTGTACACATGCTTGATTCTCTTTCGGAGACATAGCAATCCATAGGTTTTAAGATACTTAAGAGTCAGGTACATTCTTAGGCGTTTAATATGGGGTGTTGAGTCCATTTCGTTGAGCAAGGAGTAGCTCTTGTCTATTCCATATTTGGCTTAAGGAACTTTATCTGTGCTCATTTCAATCTCTGGTTTTATGCAGCACCCCAACTCACCTTTACCCTTAAACAAGCATAAGTTGGTTTTCTAAATTTGAGACCCTGTTCTGTTCTGTAATTCAGTTCCTGTGTAGCCAAGTTTACATTCCGTGTATTACTGATATCTTATGATGTTTCTTTTTCTGTGTGACTTATTTCAGTTAGAATCATCGTACCTGAATCCACTCATTGTGCTGCTACGGGCCTGATGACATAGATTTCACTGCTGAGTGATACTGCATTGTACGTAAGTACCACAAGTTCTTTATCCATTTTTCACTTTCTGTGATATTGAACTTGTACGGTAAACGAGGTTCTTGTAAACAGAGGCGTCCCAAACATTGGGGTGGCTGTATCTTTTTGATTTTAATTTCCCTAAGCTATAGGACCATAAGTGGAAGTGCCCTAGGCTCTGTTGCTTTGTTTTTTAGATGTTTCAGGAAACACCATACACTTCTCCCGAGTGTCTGTTGGCAATTTACATCCCGCCCATCAGCATAACAAGGCTCCCAGTTCTCCATGGCCTGTCCTGCCTTTCTGGATTTTACACTTTTTTCAGATGGCCCTTTTGACCGGGGGGAAGTGAGACTTCATTGTAGTGCAGATTTCCTTTGCAAGCTTGCTTGGTTGGCCAAAAAGGGCGTATGCGTTTTTTCCTGAATATATTCAGGAAAAAACGCATACGCCCTTTTTGGCCAAGTGCATCATTGTGGACGTTCTGCCTCTTTTCCTATGATTTCAATGCAATTCCAGTCTACCTCCTGAAATCGGTTTCCTGCAATTCTGCCCCGCTTTCAAGTCCTCTTGGCAGCCTTACTTCAGTATATTTTTGGACGATAGTTGTCATTTATAACTCTGCAGGTTTGTGAATTACAGTGCCCCTGAGCTCCTTTCTTCAACTCGTTTTCTTGTGAGCTGGCCGCAACACCGCAGGATGGCTTCAGGCCCTAATCTGGTTCCGGCACGGCACGCTGAGCCTTTGGTTATTTCCTCTTCCTGGTGGGAAATGAGAGTTAAATTTGCCCGTCCAGACACCTCCAGCTAGTCTCTCATTGGTTCTCGCTATTCCTGTTCATCTTCCGCAGAAATTGCAAACTGGGCCAAACAGGAGGTTAAAGGGACTGACTCTCCAAGTCGGGAGAGTGTTAGTAAAGCGTCTGGAATGTTGCACCCGAGTACCAGGGTACGAAAACTGAGACATATTTGAACACGTCTCCCGATCACATGGTTGATCATACTCTAGGTTCCACATGCATGTTTTAGCTGAAGGAAGAATACCTTAAACCTGGGTAGTTGAAACCCGTGGAATGGGTACCATGCAATATGACTTCAAAGGGTCTTCATTTGCTCACCGAACCTCTCCAATCCTATCACTGCTGCGTTTATGTCCCTGTACACATGCTTGATTCTCTTTCGGAGACATAGCAATCCATAGGTTTTAAGATACTTAAGAGTCAGGTACATTCTTAGACGTTTAATATGCGGTGTTGAGTCCATTTCATTGAGCAAGGAGTAGCTCTTGTCTATTCCATATTTGGCTTAAGGAACTTTATCTGTGCTCATTTCAATCTCTGGTTTTATGCAGCACCCCAACTCACCTTTACCCTTAAACAAGCATAAGTTGGTTTTCTAAATTTGAGACCCTGTTCTGTTCTGTAATTCAGTTCCTGTGTAGCCAAGTTTACATTCCGTGTATTACTGATATCTTATGATGTTTCTTTTTCTGTGTGACTTATTTCAGTTAGAATCATCGTACCTGAATCCACTCATTGTGCTGCTACGGGCCTGATGGCATAGATTTCACTGCTGAGTGATACTGCATTGTACGTAAGTACCACAAGTTCTTTATCCATTTTTCACTTTCTGTGATATTGAACTTGTACGGTAAACGAGGTTCTTGTAAACAGAGGCGTCCCAAACATTGGGGTGGCTGTATCTTTTTGATTTTAATTTCCCTAAGCTATAGGACCATAAGTGGAAGTGCCCTAGGCTCTGTTGCTTTGTTTTTTAGATGTTTCAGGAAACACCATACACTTCTCCCGAGTGTCTGTTGGCAATTTACATCCCGCCCATCAGCATAACAAGGCTCCCAGTTCTCCATGGCCTGTCCTGCCTTTCTGGATTTTACACTTTTTTCAGATGGCCCTTTTGACCGGGGGGAAGTGAGACTTCACTGTAGTGCAGATTTCCTTTGCAAGCTTGCTTGGTTGGCCAAAAAGGGCGTATGCGTTTTTTCCTGAATATATTCAGGAAAAAACGCATACGCCCTTTTTGGCCAAGTGCATCATTGTGGACGTTCTGCCTCTTTTCCTATGCTTTCAATGCAATTCCAGTCTACCTCCTGAAATCGGTTTCCTGCAATTCTGCCCCGCTTTCAAGTCCTCTTGGCAGCCTTACTTCAGTATATTTTTGGACGATAGTTGTCATTTATAACTCTGCAGGTTTGTGAATTACAGTGCCCCTGAGCTCCTTTCTTCAACTCGTTTTCTTGTGAGCTGGCCGCAACACCGCAGGATGGCTTCAGGCCCTAATCTGGTTCCGGCACGGCACGCTGAGCCTTTGGTTATTTCCTCTTCCTGGTGGGAAATGAGAGTTAAATTTGCCCGTCCAGACACCTCCAGCTAGTCTCTCATTGGTTCTCGCTATTCCTGTTCATCTTCCGCAGAAATTGCAAACTGGGCCAAACAGGAGGTTAAAGGGACTGACTCTCCAAGTCGGGAGAGTGTTAGTAAAGCGTCTGGAATGTTGCACCCGAGTACCAGGGTACGAAAACTGAGACATATTTGAACACGTCTCCCGATCACATGGTTGATCATACTCTAGGTTCCACATGCATGTTTTAGCTGAAGGAAGAATACCTTAAACCTGGGTAGTTGAAACCCGTGGAATGGGTACCATGCAATATGACTTCAAAGGGTCTTCATTTGCTCACCGAACCTCTCCAATCCTATCACTGCTGCGTTTATGTCCCTGTACACGTTTGATTCTCTTTCGGAGACATAGCAATCCATAGGTTTTAAGATACTTAAGAGTCAGGTACATTCTTAGGCGTTTAATATGCGGTGTTGAGTCCATTTCGTTGAGCAAGGAGTAGCTCTTGTCTATTCCATATTTGGCTTAAGGAACTTTATCTGTGCTCATTTCAATCTCTGGTTTTATGCAGCACCCCAACTCACCTTTACCCTTAAACAAGCATAAGTTGGTTTTCTAAATTTGAGACCCTGTTCTGTTCTGTAATTCAGTTCCTGTGTAGCCAAGTTTACATTCCGTGTATTACTGATATCTTATGATGTTTCTTTTTCTGTGTGACTTATTTCAGTTAGAATCATCGTACCTGAATCCACTCATTGTGCTGCTACGGGCCTGATGGCATAGATTTCACTGCTGAGTGATACTGCATTGTACGTAAGTACCACAAGTTCTTTATCCATTTTTCACTTTCTGTGATATTGAACTTGTACGGTAAACGAGGTTCTTGTAAACAGAGGCGTCCCAAACATTGGGGTGGCTGTGTCTTTTTGATTTTAATTTCCCTAAGCTATAGGACCATAAGTGGAAGTGCCCTAGGCTCTGTTGCTTTGTTTTTTAGATGTTTCAGGAAACACCATACACTTCTCCCGAGTGTCTGTTGGCAATTTACATCCCGCCCATCAGCATAACAAGGCTCCCAGTTCTCCATGGCCTGTCCTGCCTTTCTGGATTTTACACTTTTTTCAGATGGCCCTTTTGACCGGGGTGGGGGGGAAGTGAGACTTCATTGTAGTGCAGATTTCCTTTGCAAGCTTGCTTGGTTGGCCAAAAAGGGCGTATGCGTTTTTTCCTGAATATATTCAGGAAAAAACGCATACGCCCTTTTTGGCCAAGTGCATCATTGTGGACGTTCTGCCTCTTTTCCTATGCTTTCAATGCAATTCCAGTCTACCTCCTGAAATCGGTTTCCTGCAATTCTGCCCCGCTTTCAAGTCCTCTTGGCAGCCTTACTTCAGTATATTTTTGGACGATAGTTGTCATTTATAACTCTGCAGGTTTGTGAATTACAGTGCCCCTGAGCTCCTTTCTTCAACTCGCTTTCTTGTGAGCTGGCCGCAACACCGCAGGATGGCTTCAGGCCCTAATCTGGTTCCGGCACGGCACGCTGAGCCTTTGGTTATTTCCTCTTCCTGGTGGGAAATGAGAGTTAAATTTGCCCGTCCAGACACCTCCAGCTAGTCTCTCATTGGTTCTCGCTATTCCTGTTCATCTTCCGCAGAAATTGCAAACTGGGCCAAACAGGAGGTTAAAGGGACTGACTCTCCAAGTCGGGAGAGTGTTAGTAAAGCGTCTGGAATGTTGCACCCGAGTACCAGGGTACGAAAACTGAGACATATTTGAACACGTCTCCCGATCACATGGTTGATCATACTCTAGGTTCCACATGCATGTTTTAGCTGAAGGAAGAATACCTTAAACCTGGGTAGTTGAAACCCGTGGAATGGGTACCATGCAATATGACTTCAAAGGGTCTTCATTTGCTCACCGAACCTCTCCAATCCTATCACTGCTGCGTTTATGTCCCTGTACACATGCTTGATTCTCTTTCGGAGACATAGCAATCCATAGGTTTTAAGATACTTAAGAGTCAGGTACATTCTTAGGCGTTTAATATGCGGTGTTGAGTCCATTTCGTTGAGCAAGGAGTAGCTCTTGTCTATTCCATATTTGGCTTAAGGAACTTTATCTGTGCTCATTTCAATCTCTGGTTTTATGCAGCACCCCAACTCACCTTTACCCTTAAACAAGCATAAGTTGGTTTTCTAAATTTGAGACCCTGTTCTGTTCTGTAATTCAGTTCCTGTGTAGCCAAGTTTACATTCCGTGTATTACTGATATCTTATGATGTTTCTTTTTCTGTGTGACTTATTTCAGTTAGAATCATCGTACCTGAATCCACTCATTGTGCTGCTATGGGCCTGATGACATAGATTTCACTGCTGAGTGATACTGCATTGTACGTAAGTACCACAAGTTCTTTATCCATTTTTCACTTTCTGTGATATTGAACTTGTACCGTAAACGAGGTTCTTGTAAACAGAGGCGTCCCAAACATTGGGGTGGCTGTATCTTTTTGATTTTAATTTCCCTAAGCTATAGGACCATAAGTGGAAGTGCCCTAGGCTCTGTTGCTTTGTTTTTTAGATGTTTCAGGAAACACCATACACTTCTCCCGAGTGTCTGTTGGCAATTTACATCCCGCCCATCAGCATAACAAGGCTCCCAGTTCTCCATGGCTTGTCCTGCCTTTCTGGATTTTACACTTTTTTCAGATGGCCCTTTTGACCGGGGGGAAGTGAGACTTCATTGTAGTGCAGATTTCCTTTGCAAGCTTGCTTGGTTGGCCAAAAAGGGCGTATGCGTTTTTTCCTGAATATATTCAGGAAAAAACGCATACGCCCTTTTTGGCCAAGTGCATCATTGTGGACGTTCTGCCTCTTTTCCTATGCTTTCAATGCAATTCCAGTCTACCTCCTGAAATCGGTTTCCTGCAATTCTGCCCCGCTTTCAAGTCCTCTTGGCAGCCTTACTTCAGTATATATTTGGACGATAGTTGTCATTTATAACTCTGCAGGTTTGTGAATTACAGTGCCCCTGAGCTCCTTTCTTCAACTCGTTTTCTTGTGAGCTGGCCGCAACACCGCAGGATGGCTTCAGGCCCTAATCTGGTTCCGGCACGGCACGCTGAGCCTTTGGTTATTTCCTCTTCCTGGTGGGAAATGAGAGTTAAATTTGCCCGTCCAGACACCTCCAGCTAGTCTCTCATTGGTTCTCGCTATTCCTGTTCATCTTCCGCAGAAATTGCAAACTGGGCCAAACAGGAGGTTAAAGGGACTGACTCTCCAAGTCGGGAGAGTGTTAGTAAAGCGTCTGGAATGTTGCACCCGAGTACCAGGGTACGAAAACTGAGACATATTTGAACACGTCTCCCGATCACATGGTTGATCATACTCTAGGTTCCACATGCATGTTTTAGCTGAAGGAAGAATACCTTAAACCTGGGTAGTTGAAACCCGTGGAATGGGTACCATGCAATATGACTTCAAAGGGTCTTCATTTGCTCACCGAACCTCTCCAATCCTATCACTGCTGCGTTTATGTCCCTGTACACATGCTTGATTCTCTTTCGGAGACATAGCAATCCATAGGTTTTAAGATACTTAAGAGTCAGGTACATTCTTAGGCGTTTAATATGGGGTGTTGAGTCCATTTCGTTGAGCAAGGAGTAGCTCTTGTCTATTCCATATTTGGCTTAAGGAACTTTATCTGTTCTCATTTCAATCTCTGTTTTTATGCAGCACCCCAACTCACCTTTACCCTTAAACAAGCATAAGTTGGTTTTCTAAATTTGAGACCCTGTTCTGTTCTGTAATTCAGTTCCTGTGTAGCCAAGTTTACATTCCGTGTATTACTGATATCTTATGATGTTTCTTTTTCTGTGTGACTTATTTCAGTTAGAATCATCGTACCTGAATCCACTCATTGTGCTGCTACGGGCCTGATGACATAGATTTCACTGCTGAGTGATACTGCATTGTACGTAAGTACCACAAGTTCTTTATCCATTTTTCACTTTCTGTGATATTGAACTTGTACGGTAAACGAGGTTCTTGTAAACAGAGGCGTCCCAAACATTGGGGTGGCTGTATCTTTTTGATTTTAATTTCCCTAAGCTATAGGACCATAAGTGGAAGTGCCCTAGGCTCTGTTGCTTTGTTTTCTAGATGTTTCAGGAAACACCATACACTTCTCCCGAGTGTCTGTTGGCAATTTACATCCCGCCCATCAGCATAACAAGGCTCCCAGTTCTCCATGGCCTGTCCTGCCTTTCTGGATTTTACACTTTTTTCAGATGGCCCTTTTGACCGGGGGGAAGTGAGACTTCATTGTAGTGCAGATTTCCTTTGCAAGCTTGCTTGGTTGGCCAAAAAGGGCGTATGCGTTTTTTCCTGAATATATTCAGGAAAAAACGCATACGCCCTTTTTGGCCAAGTGCATCATTGTGGACGTTCTGCCTCTTTTCCTATGCTTTCAATGCAATTCCAGTCTACCTCCTGAAATCGGTTTCCTGCAATTCTGCCCCGCTTTCAAGTCCTCTTGGCAGCCTTACTTCAGTATATTTTTGGACGATAGTTGTCATTTATAACTCTGCAGGTTTGTGAATTACAGTGCCCCTGAGCTCCTTTCTTCAACTCGTTTTCTTGTGAGCTGGCCGCAACACCGCAAGATGGCTTCAGGCCCTAATCTGGTTCCGGCACGGCACGCTGAGCCTTTGGTTATTTCCTCTTCCTGGTGGGAAATGAGAGTTAAATTTGCCCGTCCAGACACCTCCAGCTAGTCTCTCATTGGTTCTCGCTATTCCTGTTCATCTTCCGCAGAAATTGCAAACTGGGCCAAACAGGAGGTTAAAGGGACTGACTCTCCAAGTCGGGAGAGTGTTAGTAAAGCGTCTGGAATGTTGCACCCGAGTACCAGGGTACGAAAACTGAGACATATTTGAACACGTCTCCCGATCACATGGTTGATCATACTCTAGGTTCCACATGCATGTTTTAGCTGAAGGAAGAATACCTTAAACCTGGGTAGTTGAAACCCGTGGAATGGGTACCATGCAATATGACTTCAAAGGGTCTTCATTTGCTCACCGAACCTCTCCAATCCTATCACTGCTGCGTTTATGTCCCTGTACACATGCTTGATTCTCTTTCGGAGACATAGCAATCCATAGGTTTTAAGATACTTAAGAGTCAGGTACATTCTTAGGCGTTTAATATGGGGTGTTGAGTCCATTTCGTTGAGCAAGGAGTAGCTCTTGTCTATTCCATATTTGGCTTAAGGAACTTTATCTGTTCTCATTTCAATCTCTGTTTTTATGCAGCACCCCAACTCACCTTTACCCTTAAACAAGCATAAGTTGGTTTTCTAAATTTGAGACCCTGTTCTGTTCTGTAATTCAGTTCCTGTGTAGCCAAGTTTACATTCCGTGTATTACTGATATCTTATGATGTTTCTTTTTCTGTGTGACTTATTTCAGTTAGAATCATCGTACCTGAATCCACTCATTGTGCTGCTACGGGCCTGATGACATAGATTTCACTGCTGAGTGATACTGCATTGTACGTAAGTACCACAAGTTCTTTATCCATTTTTCACTTTCTGTGATATTGAACTTGTACGGTAAACGAGGTTCTTGTAAACAGAGGCGTCCCAAACATTGGGGTGGCTGTATCTTTTTGATTTTAATTTCCCTAAGCTATAGGACCATAAGTGGAAGTGCCCTAGGCTCTGTTGCTTTGTTTTCTAGATGTTTCAGGAAACACCATACACTTCTCCCGAGTGTCTGTTGGCAATTTACATCCCGCCCATCAGCATAACAAGGCTCCCAGTTCTCCATGGCCTGTCCTGCCTTTCTGGATTTTACACTTTTTTCAGATGGCCCTTTTGACCGGGGGGAAGTGAGACTTCATTGTAGTGCAGATTTCCTTTGCAAGCTTGCTTGGTTGGCCAAAAAGGGCGTATGCGTTTTTTCCTGAATATATTCAGGAAAAAACGCATACGCCCTTTTTGGCCAAGTGCATCATTGTGGACGTTCTGCCTCTTTTCCTATGCTTTCAATGCAATTCCAGTCTACCTCCTGAAATCGGTTTCCTGCAATTCTGCCCCGCTTTCAAGTCCTCTTGGCAGCCTTACTTCAGTATATTTTTGGACGATAGTTGTCATTTATAACTCTGCAGGTTTGTGAATTACAGTGCCCCTGAGCTCCTTTCTTCAACTCGTTTTCTTGTGAGCTGGCCGCAACACCGCAAGATGGCTTCAGGCCCTAATCTGGTTCCGGCACGGCACGCTGAGCCTTTGGTTATTTCCTCTTCCTGGTGGGAAATGAGAGTTAAATTTGCCCGTCCAGACACCTCCAGCTAGTCTCTCATTGGTTCTCGCTATTCCTGTTCATCTTCCGCAGAAATTGCAAACTGGGCCAAACAGGAGGTTAAAGGGACTGACTCTCCAAGTCGGGAGAGTGTTAGTAAAGCGTCTGGAATGTTGCACCCGAGTACCAGGGTACGAAAACTGAGACATATTTGAACACGTCTCCCGATCACATGGTTGATCATACTCTAGGTTCCACATGCATGTTTTAGCTGAAGGAAGAATACCTTAAACCTGGGTAGTTGAAACCCGTGGAATGGGTACCATGCAATATGACTTCAAAGGGTTTTCATTTGCTCACCGAACCTCTCCAATCCTATCACTGCTGCGTTTATGTCCCTGTACACATGCTTGATTCTCTTTCGGAGACATAGCAATCCATAGGTTTTAAGATACTTAAGAGTCAGGTACATTCTTAGGCGTTTAATATGCGGTGTTGAGTCCATTTCGTTGAGCAAGGAGTAGCTCTTGTCTATTCCATATTTGGCTTAAGGAACTTTATCTGTGCTCATTTCAATCTCTGGTTTTATGCAGCACCCCAACTCACCTTTACCCTTAAACAAGCATAAGTTGGTTTTCTAAATTTGAGACCCTGTTCTGTTCTGTAATTCAGTTCCTGTGTAGCCAAGTTTACATTCCGTGTATTACTGATATCTTATGATGTTTCTTCTTCTGTGTGACTTATTTCAGTTAGAATCATTGTACCTGAATCCACTCATTGTGCTGCTACGGGCCTGATGACATAGATTTCACTGCTGAGTGATACTGCATTGTACGTAAGTACCACAAGTTCTTTATCCATTTTTCACTTTCTGTGATATTGAACTTGTACGGTAAACGAGGTTCTTGTAAACAGAGGCGTCCCAAACATTGGGGTGGCTGTATCTTTTTGATTTTAATTTCCCTAAGCTATAGGACCATAAGTGGAAGTGCCCTAGGCTCTGTTGCTTTGTTTTTTAGATGTTTCAGGAAACACCATACACTTCTCCCGAGTGTCTGTTGGCAATTTACATCCCGCCCATCAGCATAACAAGGCTCCCAGTTCTCCATGGCCTGTCCTGCCTTTCTGGATTTTACACTTTTTTCAGATGGCCCTTTTGACCGGGGGGAAGTGAGACTTCATTGTAGTGCAGATTTCCTTTGCAAGCTTGCTTGGTTGGCCAAAAAGGGCGTATGCGTTTTTTCCTGAATATATTCAGGAAAAAACGCATACGCCCTTTTTGGCCAAGTGCATCATTGTGGACGTTCTGCCTCTTTTCCTATGCTTTCAATGCAATTCCAGTCTACCTCCTGAAATCGGTTTCCTGCAATTCTGCCCCGCTTTCAAGTCCTCTTGGCAGCCTTACTTCAGTATATTTTTGGACGATAGTTGTCATTTATAACTCTGCAGGTTTGTGAATTACAGTGCCCCTGAGCTCCTTTCTTCAACTCGTTTTCTTGTGAGCTGGCCGCAACACCGCAGGATGGCTTCAGGCCCTAATCTGGTTCCGGCACGGCACGCTGAGCCTTTGGTTATTTCCTCTTCCTGGTGGGAAATGAGAGTTAAATTTGCCCGTCCAGACACCTCCAGCTAGTCTCTCATTGGTTCTCGCTATTCCTGTTCATCTTCCGCAGAAATTGCAAACTGGGCCAAACAGGAGGTTAAAGGGACTGACTCTCCAAGTCGGGAGAGTGTTAGTAAAGCGTCTGGAATGTTGCACCCGAGTACCAGGGTACGAAAACTGAGACATATTTGAACACGTCTCCCGATCACATGGTTGATCATACTCTAGGTTCCACATGCATGTTTTAGCTGAAGGAAGAATACCTTAAACCTGGGTAGTTGAAACCCGTGGAATGGGTACCATGCAATATGACTTCAAAGGGTCTTCATTTGCTCACCGAACCTCTCCAATCCTATCACTGCTGCGTTTATGTCCCTGTACACATGCTTGATTCTCTTTCGGAGACATAGCAATCCATAGGTTTTAAGATACTTAAGAGTCAGGTACATTCTTAGGCGTTTAATATGCGGTGTTGAGTCCATTTCGTTGAGCAAGGAGTAGCTCTTGTCTATTCCATATTTGGCTTAAGGAACTTTATCTGTGCTCATTTCAATCTCTGGTTTTATGCAGCACCCCAACTCACCTTTACCCTTAAACAAGCATAAGTTGGTTTTCTAAATTTGAGACCCTGTTCTGTTCTGTAATTCAGTTCCTGTGTAGCCAAGTTTACATTCCGTGTATTACTGATATCTTATGATGTTTCTTTCTCTGTGTGACTTATTTCAGTTAGAATCATCGTACCTGAATCCACTCATTGTGCTGCTACGGGCCTGATGACATAGATTTCACTGCTGAGTGATACTGCATTGTACGTAAGTACCACAAGTTCTTTATCCATTTTTCACTTTCTGTGATATTGAACTTGTACGGTAAACGAGGTTCTTGTAAACAGAGGCGTCCCAAACATTGGGGTGGCTGTATCTTTTTGATTTTAATTTCCCTAAGCTATAGGACCATAAGTGGAAGTGCCCTAGGCTCTGTTGCTTTGTTTTTTAGATGTTTCAGGAAACACCATACACTTCTCCCGAGTGTCTGTTGGCAATTTACATCCCGCCCATCAGCATAACAAGGCTCCCAGTTCTCCATGGCCTGTCCTGCCTTTCTGGATTTTACACTTTTTTCAGATGGCCCTTTTGACCGGGGGGAAGTGAGACTTCATTGTAGTGCAGATTTCCTTTGCAAGCTTGCTTGGTTGGCCAAAAAGGGCGTATGCGTTTTTTCCTGAATATATTCAGGAAAAAACGCATACGCCCTTTTTGGCCAAGTGCATCATTGTGGACGTTCTGCCTCTTTTCCTATGCTTTCAATGCAATTCCAGTCTACCTCCTGAAATCGGTTTCCTGCAATTCTGCCCCGCTTTCAAGTCCTCTTGGCAGCCTTACTTCAGTATATTTTTGGACGATAGCTGTCATTTATAACTCTGCAGGTTTGTGAATTACAGTGCCCCTGAGCTCCTTTCTTCAACTCGCTTTCTTGTGAGCTGGCCGCAACACCGCAGGATGGCTTCAGGCCCTAATCTGGTTCCGGCACGGCACGCTGAGCCTTTGGTTATTTCCTCTTCCTGGTGGGAAATGAGAGTTAAATTTGCCCGTCCAGACACCTCCAGCTAGTCTCTCATTGGTTCTCGCTATTCCTGTTCATCTTCCGCAGAAATTGCAAACTGGGCCAAACAGGAGGTTAAAGGGACTGACTCTCCAAGTCAGGAGAGTGTTAGTAAAGCGTCTGGAATGTTGCACCCGAGTACCAGGGTACGAAAACTGAGACATATTTGAACACGTCTCCCGATCACATGGTTGATCATACTCTAGGTTCCACATGCATGTTTTAGCTGAAGGAAGAATACCTTAAACCTGGGTAGTTGAAACCCGTGGAATGGGTACCATGCAATATGACTTCAAAGGGTCTTCATTTGCTCACCGAACCTCTCCAATCCTATCACTGCTGCGTTTATGTCCCTGTACACATGCTTGATTCTCTTTCGGAGACATAGCAATCCATAGGTTTTAAGATACTTAAGAGTCAGGTACATTCTTAGGCGTTTAATATGCGGTGTTGAGTCCATTTCGTTGAGCAAGGAGTAGCTCTTGTCTATTCCATATTTGGCTTAAGGAACTTTATCTGTGCTCATTTCAATCTCTGGTTTTATGCAGCACCCCAACTCACCTTTACCCTTAAACAAGCATAAGTTGGTTTTCTAAATTTGAGACCCTGTTCTGTTCTGTAATTCAGTTCCTGTGTAGCCAAGTTTACATTCCGTGTATTACTGATATCTTATGATGTTTCTTCTTCTGTGTGACTTATTTCAGTTAGAATCATTGTACCTGAATCCACTCATTGTGCTGCTACGGGCCTGATGACATAGATTTCACTGCTGAGTGATACTGCATTGTACGTAAGTACCACAAGTTCTTTATCCATTTTTCACTTTCTGTGATATTGAACTTGTACGGTAAACGAGGTTCTTGTAAACAGAGGCGTCCCAAACATTGGGGTGGCTGTATCTTTTTGATTTTAATTTCCCTAAGCTATAGGACCATAAGTGGAAGTGCCCTAGGCTCTGTTGCTTTGTTTTTTAGATGTTTCAGGAAACACCATACACTTCTCCCGAGTGTCTGTTGGCAATTTACATCCCGCCCATCAGCATAACAAGGCTCCCAGTTCTCCATGGCCTGTCCTGCCTTTCTGGATTTTACACTTTTTTCAGATGGCCCTTTTGACCGGGGGGAAGTGAGACTTCATTGTAGTGCAGATTTCCTTTGCAAGCTTGCTTGGTTGGCCAAAAAGGGCGTATGCGTTTTTTCCTGAATATATTCAGGAAAAAACGCATACGCCCTTTTTGGCCAAGTGCATCATTGTGGACGTTCTGCCTCTTTTCCTATGCTTTCAATGCAATTCCAGTCTACCTCCTGAAATCGGTTTCCTGCAATTCTGCCCCGCTTTCAAGTCCTCTTGGCAGCCTTACTTCAGTATATTTTTGGACGATAGTTGTCATTTATAACTCTGCAGGTTTGTGAATTACAGTGCCCCTGAGCTCCTTTCTTCAACTCGTTTTCTTGTGAGCTGGCCGCAACACCGCAGGATGGCTTCAGGCCCTAATCTGGTTCCGGCACGGCACGCTGAGCCTTTGGTTATTTCCTCTTCCTGGTGGGAAATGAGAGTTAAATTTGCCCGTCCAGACACCTCCAGCTAGTCTCTCATTGGTTCTCGCTATTCCTGTTCATCTTCCGCAGAAATTGCAAACTGGGCCAAACAGGAGGTTAAAGGGACTGACTCTCCAAGTCGGGAGAGTGTTAGTAAAGCGTCTGGAATGTTGCACCCGAGTACCAGGGTACGAAAACTGAGACATATTTGAACACGTCTCCTGATCACATGGTTGATCATACTCTAGGTTCCACATGCATGTTTTAGCTGAAGGAAGAATACCTTAAACCTGGGTAGTTGAAACCCGTGGAATGGGTACCATGCAATATGACTTCAAAGGGTCTTCATTTGCTCACCGAACCTCTCCAATCCTATCACTGCTGCGTTTATGTCCCTGTACACATGCTTGATTCTCTTTCGGAGACATAGCAATCCATAGGTTTTAAGATACTTAAGAGTCAGGTACATTCTTAGGCGTTTAATATGGGGTGTTGAGTCCATTTCGTTGAGCAAGGAGTAGCTCTTGTCTATTCCATATTTGGCTTAAGGAACTTTATCTGTGCTCATTTCAATCTCTGGTTTTATGCAGCACCCCAACTCACCTTTACCCTTAAACAAGCATAAGTTGGTTTTCTAAATTTGAGACCCTGTTCTGTTCTGTAATTCAGTTCCTGTGTAGCCAAGTTTACATTCCGTGTATTACTGATATCTTATGATGTTTCTTTTTCTGTGTGACTTATTTCAGTTAGAATCATCGTACCTGAATCCACTCATTGTGCTGCTACGGGCCTGATGACATAGATTTCACTGCTGAGTGATACTGCATTGTACGTAAGTACCACAAGTTCTTTATCCATTTTTCACTTTCTGTGATATTGAACTTGTACGGTAAACGAGGTTCTTGTAAACAGAGGCGTCCCAAACATTGGGGTGGCTGTATCTTTTTGATTTTAATTTCCCTAAGCTATAGGACCATAAGTGGAAGTGCCCTAGGCTCTGTTGCTTTGTTTTTTAGATGTTTCAGGAAACACCATACACTTCTCCCGAGTGTCTGTTGGCAATTTACATCCCGCCCATCAGCATAACAAGGCTCCCAGTTCTCCATGGCCTGTCCTGCCTTTCTGGATTTTACACTTTTTTCAGATGGCCCTTTTGACCGGGGGGAAGTGAGACTTCATTGTAGTGCAGATTTCCTTTGCAAGCTTGCTTGGTTGGCCAAAAAGGGCGTATGCGTTTTTTCCTGAATATATTCAGGAAAAAACGCATACGCCCTTTTTGGCCAAGTGCATCATTGTGGACGTTCTGCCTCTTTTCCTATGCTTTCAATGCAATTCCAGTCTACCTCCTGAAATCGGTTTCCTGCAATTCTGCCCCGCTTTCAAGTCCTCTTGGCAGCCTTACTTCAGTATATTTTTGGACGATAGCTGTCATTTATAACTCTGCAGGTTTGTGAATTACAGTGCCCCTGAGCTCCTTTCTTCAACTCGCTTTCTTGTGAGCTGGCCGCAACACCGCAGGATGGCTTCAGGCCCTAATCTGGTTCCGGCACGGCACGCTGAGCCTTTGGTTATTTCCTCTTCCTGGTGGGAAATGAGAGTTAAATTTGCCCGTCCAGACACCTCCAGCTAGTCTCTCATTGGTTCTCGCTATTCCTGTTCATCTTCCGCAGAAATTGCAAACTGGGCCAAACAGGAGGTTAAAGGGACTGACTCTCCAAGTCGGGAGAGTGTTAGTAAAGCGTCTGGAATGTTGCACCCGAGTACCAGGGTACGAAAACTGAGACATATTTGAACACGTCTCCCGATCACATGGTTGATCATACTCTAGGTTCCACATGCATGTTTTAGCTGAAGGAAGAATACCTTAAACCTGGGTAGTTGAAACCCGTGGAATGGGTACCATGCAATATGACTTCAAAGGGTCTTCATTTGCTCACCGAACCTCTCCAATCCTATCACTGCTGCGTTTATGTCCCTGTACACATGCTTGATTCTCTTTCGGAGACATAGCAATCCATAGGTTTTAAGATACTTAAGAGTCAGGTACATTCTTAGGCGTTTAATATGCGGTGTTGAGTCCATTTCGTTGAGCAAGGAGTAGCTCTTGTCTATTCCATATTTGGCTTAAGGAACTTTATCTGTGCTCATTTCAATCTCTGGTTTTATGCAGCACCCCAACTCACCTTTACCCTTAAACAAGCATAAGTTGGTTTTCTAAATTTGAGACCCTGTTCTGTTCTGTAATTCAGTTCCTGTGTAGCCAAGTTTACATTCCGTGTATTACTGATATCTTATGATGTTTCTTTCTCTGTGTGACTTATTTCAGTTAGAATCATCGTACCTGAATCCACTCATTGTGCTGCTACGGGCCTGATGACATAGATTTCACTGCTGAGTGATACTGCATTGTACGTAAGTACCACAAGTTCTTTATCCATTTTTCACTTTCTGTGATATTGAACTTGTACGGTAAACGAGGTTCTTGTAAACAGAGGCGTCCCAAACATTGGGGTGGCTGTATCTTTTTGATTTTAATTTCCCTAAGCTATAGGACCATAAGTGGAAGTGCCCTAGGCTCTGTTGCTTTGTTTTTTAGATGTTTCAGGAAACACCATACACTTCTCCCGAGTGTCTGTTGGCAACTTACATCCCGCCCATCAGCATAACAAGGCTCCCAGTTCTCCATGGCCTGTCCTGCCTTTCTGGATTTTACACTTTTTTCAGATGGCCCTTTTGACCGGGGGGGGGGGAAGTGAGACTTCATTGTAGTGCAGATTTCCTTTGCAAGCTTGCTTGGTTGGCCAAAAAGGGCGTATGCGTTTTTTCCTGAATATATTCAGGAAAAAACGCATACGCCCTTTTTGGCCAAGTGCATCATTGTGGACGTTCTGCCTCTTTTCCTATGCTTTCAATGCAATTCCAGTCTACCTCCTGAAATCGGTTTCCTGCAATTCTGCCCCACTTTCAAGTCCTCTTGGCAGCCTTACTTCAGTATATTTTTGGACGATAGCTGTCATTTATAACTCTGCAGGTTTGTGAATTACAGTGCCCCTGAGCTCCTTTCTTCAACTCGCTTTCTTGTGAGCTGGCCGCAACACCGCAGGATGGCTTCAGGCCCTAATCTGGTTCCGGCACGGCACGCTGAGCCTTTGGTTATTTCCTCTTCCTGGTGGGAAATGAGAGTTAAATTTGCCCGTCCAGACACCTCCAGCTAGTCTCTCATTGGTTCTCGCTATTCCTGTTCATCTTCCGCAGAAATTGCAAACTGGGCCAAACAGGAGGTTAAAGGGACTGACTCTCCAAGTCGGGAGAGTGTTAGTAAAGCGTCTGGAATGTTGCACCCGAGTACCAGGGTACGAAAACTGAGACATATTTGAACACGTCTCCCGATCACATGGTTGATCATACTCTAGGTTCCACATGCATGTTTTAGCTGAAGGAAGAATACCTTAAACCTGGGTAGTTGAAACCCGTGGAATGGGTACCATGCAATATGACTTCAAAGGGTCTTCATTTGCTCACCGAACCTCTCCAATCCTATCACTGCTGCGTTTATGTCCCTGTACACATGCTTGATTCTCTTTCGGAGACATAGCAATCCATAGGTTTTAAGATACTTAAGAGTCAGGTACATTCTTAGGCGTTTAATATGCGGTGTTGAGTCCATTTCGTTGAGCAAGGAGTAGCTCTTGTCTATTCCATATTTGGCTTAAGGAACTTTATCTGTGCTCATTTCAATCTCTGGTTTTATGCAGCACCCCAACTCACCTTTACCCTTAAACAAGCATAAGTTGGTTTTCTAAATTTGAGACCCTGTTCTGTTCTGTAATTCAGTTCCTGTGTAGCCAAGTTTACATTCCGTGTATTACTGATATCTTATGATGTTTCTTTCTCTGTGTGACTTATTTCAGTTAGAATCATCGTACCTGAATCCACTCATTGTGCTGCTACGGGCCTGATGACATAGATTTCACTGCTGAGTGATACTGCATTGTACGTAAGTACCACAAGTTCTTTATCCATTTTTCACTTTCTGTGATATTGAACTTGTACGGTAAACGAGGTTCTTGTAAACAGAGGCGTCCCAAACATTGGGGTGGCTGTATCTTTTTGATTTTAATTTCCCTAAGCTATAGGACCATAAGTGGAAGTGCCCTAGGCTCTGTTGCTTTGTTTTTTAGATGTTTCAGGAAACACCATACACTTCTCCCGAGTGTCTGTTGGCAATTTACATCCCGCCCATCAGCATAACAAGGCTCCCAGTTCTCCATGGCCTGTCCTGCCTTTCTGGATTTTACACTTTTTTCAGATGGCCCTTTTGACCGGGGGGAAGTGAGACTTCATTGTAGTGCAGATTTCCTTTGCAAGCTTGCTTGGTTGGCCAAAAAGGGCGTATGCGTTTTTTCCTGAATATATTCAGGAAAAAACGCATACGCCCTTTTTGGCCAAGTGCATCATTGTGGACGTTCTGCCTCTTTTCCTATGCTTTCAATGCAATTCCAGTCTACCTCCTGAAATCGGTTTCCTGCAATTCTGCCCCGCTTTCAAGTCCTCTTGGCAGCCTTACTTCAGTATATTTTTGGACGATAGCTGTCATTTATAACTCTGCAGGTTTGTGAATTACAGTGCCCCTGAGCTCCTTTCTTCAACTCGCTTTCTTGTGAGCTGGCCGCAACACCGCAGGATGGCTTCAGGCCCTAATCTGGTTCCGGCACGGCACGCTGAGCCTTTGGTTATTTCCTCTTCCTGGTGGGAAATGAGAGTTAAGTTTGCCCGTCCAGACACCTCCAGCTAGTCTCTCATTGGTTCTCGCTATTCCTGTTCATCTTCCGCAGAAATTGCAAACTGGGCCAAACAGGAGGTTAAAGGGACTGACTCTCCAAGTCGGGAGAGTGTTAGTAAAGCGTCTGGAATGTTGCACCCGAGTACCAGGGTACGAAAACTGAGACATATTTGAACACGTCTCCCGATCACATGGTTGATCATACTCTAGGTTCCACATGCATGTTTTAGCTGAAGGAAGAATACCTTAAACCTGGGTAGTTGAAACCCGTGGAATGGGTACCATGCAATATGACTTCAAAGGGTCTTCATTTGCTCACCGAACCTCTCCAATCCTATCACTGCTGCGTTTATGTCCCTGTACACATGCTTGATTCTCTTTCGGAGACATAGCAATCCATAGGTTTTAAGATACTTAAGAGTCAGGTACATTCTTAGGCGTTTAATATGGGGTGTTGAGTCCATTTCGTTGAGCAAGGAGTAGCTCTTGTCTATTCCATATTTGGCTTAAGGAACTTTATCTGTGCTCATTTCAATCTCTGGTTTTATGCAGCACCCCAACTCACCTTTACCCTTAAACAAGCATAAGTTGGTTTTCTAAATTTGAGACCCTGTTCTGTTCTGTAATTCAGTTCCTGTGTAGCCAAGTTTACATTCCGTGTATTACTGATATCTTATGATGTTTCTTTTTCTGTGTGACTTATTTCAGTTAGAATCATCGTACCTGAATCCACTCATTGTGCTGCTACGGGCCTGATGACATAGATTTCACTGCTGAGTGATACTGCATTGTACGTAAGTACCACAAGTTCTTTATCCATTTTTCATTTTCTGTGATATTGAACTTGTACGGTAAACGAGGTTCTTGTAAACAGAGGCGTCCCAAACATTGGGGTGGCTGTATCTTTTTGATTTTAATTTCCCTAAGCTATAGGACCATAAGTGGAAGTGCCCTAGGCTCTGTTGCTTTGTTTTTTAGATGTTTCAGGAAACACCATACACTTCTCCCGAGTGTCTGTTGGCAATTTACATCCCGCCCATCAGCATAACAAGGCTCCCAGTTCTCCATGGCCTGTCCTGCCTTTCTGGATTTTACACTTTTTTCAGATGGCCCTTTTGACCGGGGTGGGGGGGAAGTGAGACTTCATTGTAGTGCAGATTTCCTTTGCAAGCTTGCTTGGTTGGCCAAAAAGGGCGTATGCGTTTTTTCCTGAATATATTCAGGAAAAAACGCATACGCCCTTTTTGGCCAAGTGCATCATTGTGGACGTTCTGCCTCTTTTCCTATGCTTTCAATGCAATTCCAGTCTACCTCCTGAAATCGGTTTCCTGCAATTCTGCCCCGCTTTCAAGTCCTCTTGGCAGCCTTACTTCAGTATATTTTTGGACGATAGTTGTCATTTATAACTCTGCAGGTTTGTGAATTACAGTGCCCCTGAGCTCCTTTCTTCAACTCGTTTTCTTGTGAGCTGGCCGCAACACCGCAGGATGGCTTCAGGCCCTAATCTGGTTCCGGCACGGCACGCTGAGCCTTTGGTTATTTCCTCTTCCTGGTGGGAAATGAGAGTTAAATTTGCCCGTCCAGACACCTCCAGCTAGTCTCTCATTGGTTCTCGCTATTCCTGTTCATCTTCCGCAGAAATTGCAAACTGGGCCAAACAGGAGGTTAAAGGGACTGACTCTCCAAGTCGGGAGAGTGTTAGTAAAGCGTCTGGAATGTTGCACCCGAGTACCAGGGTACGAAAACTGAGACATATTTGAACACGTCTCCCGATCACATGGTTGATCATACTCTAGGTTCCACATGCATGTTTTAGCTGAAGGAAGAATACCTTAAACCTGGGTAGTTGAAACCCGTGGAATGGGTACCATGCAATATGACTTCAAAGGGTCTTCATTTGCTCACCGAACCTCTCCAATCCTATCACTGCTGCGTTTATGTCCCTGTACACATGCTTGATTCTCTTTCGGAGACATAGCAATCCATAGGTTTTAAGATACTTAAGAGTCAGGTACATTCTTAGGCGTTTAATATGGGGTGTTGAGTCCATTTCGTTGAGCAAGGAGTAGCTCTTGTCTATTCCATATTTGGCTTAAGGAACTTTATCTGTGCTCATTTCAATCTCTGGTTTTATGCAGCACCCCAACTCACCTTTACCCTTAAACAAGCATAAGTTGGTTTTCTAAATTTGAGACCCTGTTCTGTTCTGTAATTCAGTTCCTGTGTAGCCAAGTTTACATTCCGTGTATTACTGATATCTTATGATGTTTCTTTTTCTGTGTGACTTATTTCAGTTAGAATCATCGTACCTGAATCCACTCATTGTGCTGCTATGGGCCTGATGACATAGATTTCACTGCTGAGTGATACTGCATTGTACGTAAGTACCACAAGTTCTTTATCCATTTTTCACTTTCTGTGATATTGAACTTGTACGGTAAACGAGGTTCTTGTAAACAGAGGCGTCCCAAACATTGGGGTGGCTGTATCTTTTTGATTTTAATTTCCCTAAGCTATAGGACCATAAGTGGAAGTGCCCTAGGCTCTGTTGCTTTGTTTTTTAGATGTTTCAGGAAACACCATACACTTCTCCTGAGTGTCTGTTGGCAGTTTACATCCCGCCCATCAGCATAACAAGGCTCCCAGTTCTCCATGGCCTGTCCTGCCTTTCTGGATTTTACACTTTTTTCAGATGGCCCTTTTGACCGGGGGGAAGTGAGACTTCATTGTAGTGCAGATTTCCTTTGCAAGCTTGCTTGGTTGGCCAAAAAGGGCGTATGCGTTTTTTCCTGAATATATTCAGGAAAAAACGCATACGCCCTTTTTGGCCAAGTGCATCATTGTGGACGTTCTGCCTCTTTTCCTATGCTTTCAATGCAATTCCAGTCTACCTCCTGAAATCGGTTTCCTGCAATTCTGCCCCGCTTTCAAGTCCTCTTGGCAGCCTTACTTCAGTATATTTTTGGACGATAGCTGTCATTTATAACTCTGCAGGTTTGTGAATTACAGTGCCCCTGAGCTCCTTTCTTCAACTCGCTTTCTTGTGAGCTGGCCGCAACACCGCAGGATGGCTTCAGGCCCTAATCTGGTTCCGGCACGGCACGCTGAGCCTTTGGTTATTTCCTCTTCCTGGTGGGAAATGAGAGTTAAATTTGCCCGTCCAGACACCTCCAGCTAGTCTCTCATTGGTTCTCGCTATTCCTGTTCATCTTCCGCAGAAATTGCAAACTGGGCCAAACAGGAGGTTAAAGGGACTGACTCTCCAAGTCGGGAGAGTGTTAGTAAAGCGTCTGGAATGTTGCACCCGAGTACCAGGGTACGAAAACTGAGACATATTTGAACACGTCTCCCGATCACATGGTTGATCATACTCTAGGTTCCACATGCATGTTTTAGCTGAAGGAAGAATACCTTAAACCTGGGTAGTTGAAACCCGTGGAATGGGTACCATGCAATATGACTTCAAAGGGTCTTCATTTGCTCACCGAACCTCTCCAATCCTATCACTGCTGCGTTTATGTCCCTGTACACATGCTTGATTCTCTTTCGGAGACATAGCAATCCATAGGTTTTAAGATACTTAAGAGTCAGGTACATTCTTAGGCGTTTAATATGCGGTGTTGAGTCCATTTCGTTGAGCAAGGAGTAGCTCTTGTCTATTCCATATTTGGCTTAAGGAACTTTATCTGTGCTCATTTCAATCTCTGGTTTTATGCAGCACCCCAACTCACCTTTACCCTTAAACAAGCATAAGTTGGTTTTCTAAATTTGAGACCCTGTTCTGTTCTGTAATTCAGTTCCTGTGTAGCCAAGTTTACATTCCGTGTATTACTGATATCTTATGATGTTTCTTTCTCTGTGTGACTTATTTCAGTTAGAATCATCGTACCTGAATCCACTCATTGTGCTGCTACGGGCCTGATGACATAGATTTCACTGCTGAGTGATACTGCATTGTACGTAAGTACCACAAGTTCTTTATCCATTTTTCACTTTCTGTGATATTGAACTTGTACGGTAAACGAGGTTCTTGTAAACAGAGGCGTCCCAAACATTGGGGTGGCTGTATCTTTTTGATTTTAATTTCCCTAAGCTATAGTACCATAAGTGGAAGTGCCCTAGGCTCTGTTGCTTTGTTTTTTAGATGTTTCAGGAAACACCATACACTTCTCCCGAGTGTCTGTTGGCAATTTACATCCCGCCCATCAGCATAACAAGGCTCCCAGTTCTCCATGGCCTGTCCTGCCTTTCTGGATTTTACACTTTTTTCAGATGGCCCTTTTGACCGGGGGGAAGTGAGACTTCATTGTAGTGCAGATTTCCTTTGCAAGCTTGCTTGGTTGGCCAAAAAGGGCGTATGCGTTTTTTCCTGAATATATTCAGGAAAAAACGCATACGCCCTTTTTGGCCAAGTGCATCATTGTGGACGTTCTGCCTCTTTTCCTATGCTTTCAATGCAATTCCAGTCTACCTCCTGAAATCGGTTTCCTGCAATTCTGCCCCGCTTTCAAGTCCTCTTGGCAGCCTTACTTCAGTATATTTTTGGACGATAGCTGTCATTTATAACTCTGCAGGTTTGTGAATTACAGTGCCCCTGAGCTCCTTTCTTCAACTCGCTTTCTTGTGAGCTGGCCGCAACACCGCAGGATGGCTTCAGGCCCTAATCTGGTTCCGGCACGGCACGCTGAGCCTTTGGTTATTTCCTCTTCCTGGTGGGAAATGAGAGTTAAGTTTGCCCGTCCAGACACCTCCAGCTAGTCTCTCATTGGTTCTCGCTATTCCTGTTCATCTTCCGCAGAAATTGCAAACTGGGCCAAACAGGAGGTTAAAGGGACTGACTCTCCAAGTCGGGAGAGTGTTAGTAAAGCGTCTGGAATGTTGCACCCGAGTACCAGGGTACGAAAACTGAGACATATTTGAACACGTCTCCCGATCACATGGTTGATCATACTCTAGGTTCCACATGCATGTTTTAGCTGAAGGAAGAATACCTTAAACCTGGGTAGTTGAAACCCGTGGAATGGGTACCATGCAATATGACTTCAAAGGGTCTTCATTTGCTCACCGAACCTCTCCAATCCTATCACTGCTGCGTTTATGTCCCTGTACACATGCTTGATTCTCTTTCGGAGACATAGCAATCCATAGGTTTTAAGATACTTAAGAGTCAGGTACATTCTTAGGCGTTTAATATGGGGTGTTGAGTCCATTTCGTTGAGCAAGGAGTAGCTCTTGTCTATTCCATATTTGGCTTAAGGAACTTTATCTGTGCTCATTTCAATCTCTGGTTTTATGCAGCACCCCAACTCACCTTTACCCTTAAACAAGCATAAGTTGGTTTTCTAAATTTGAGACCCTGTTCTGTTCTGTAATTCAGTTCCTGTGTAGCCAAGTTTACATTCCGTGTATTACTGATATCTTATGATGTTTCTTTTTCTGTGTGACTTATTTCAGTTAGAATCATCGTACCTGAATCCACTCATTGTGCTGCTACGGGCCTGATGACATAGATTTCACTGCTGAGTGATACTGCATTGTACGTAAGTACCACAAGTTCTTTATCCATTTTTCATTTTCTGTGATATTGAACTTGTACGGTAAACGAGGTTCTTGTAAACAGAGGCGTCCCAAACATTGGGGTGGCTGTATCTTTTTGATTTTAATTTCCCTAAGCTATAGGACCATAAGTGGAAGTGCCCTAGGCTCTGTTGCTTTGTTTTTTAGATGTTTCAGGAAACACCATACACTTCTCCCGAGTGTCTGTTGGCAATTTACATCCCGCCCATCAGCATAACAAGGCTCCCAGTTCTCCATGGCCTGTCCTGCCTTTCTGGATTTTACACTTTTTTCAGATGGCCCTTTTGACCGGGGTGGGGGGGAAGTGAGACTTCATTGTAGTGCAGATTTCCTTTGCAAGCTTGCTTGGTTGGCCAAAAAGGGCGTATGCGTTTTTTCCTGAATATATTCAGGAAAAAACGCATACGCCCTTTTTGGCCAAGTGCATCATTGTGGACGTTCTGCCTCTTTTCCTATGCTTTCAATGCAATTCCAGTCTACCTCCTGAAATCGGTTTCCTGCAATTCTGCCCCGCTTTCAAGTCCTCTTGGCAGCCTTACTTCAGTATATTTTTGGACGATAGTTGTCATTTATAACTCTGCAGGTTTGTGAATTACAGTGCCCCTGAGCTCCTTTCTTCAACTCGTTTTCTTGTGAGCTGGCCGCAACACCGCAGGATGGCTTCAGGCCCTAATCTGGTTCCGGCACGGCACGCTGAGCCTTTGGTTATTTCCTCTTCCTGGTGGGAAATGAGAGTTAAATTTGCCCGTCCAGACACCTCCAGCTAGTCTCTCATTGGTTCTCGCTATTCCTGTTCATCTTCCGCAGAAATTGCAAACTGGGCCAAACAGGAGGTTAAAGGGACTGACTCTCCAAGTCGGGAGAGTGTTAGTAAAGCGTCTGGAATGTTGCACCCGAGTACCAGGGTACGAAAACTGAGACATATTTGAACACGTCTCCCGATCACATGGTTGATCATACTCTAGGTTCCACATGCATGTTTTAGCTGAAGGAAGAATACCTTAAACCTGGGTAGTTGAAACCCGTGGAATGGGTACCATGCAATATGACTTCAAAGGGTCTTCATTTGCTCACCGAACCTCTCCAATCCTATCACTGCTGCGTTTATGTCCCTGTACACATGCTTGATTCTCTTTCGGAGACATAGCAATCCATAGGTTTTAAGATACTTAAGAGTCAGGTACATTCTTAGGCGTTTAATATGGGGTGTTGAGTCCATTTCGTTGAGCAAGGAGTAGCTCTTGTCTATTCCATATTTGGCTTAAGGAACTTTATCTGTGCTCATTTCAATCTCTGGTTTTATGCAGCACCCCAACTCACCTTTACCCTTAAACAAGCATAAGTTGGTTTTCTAAATTTGAGACCCTGTTCTGTTCTGTAATTCAGTTCCTGTGTAGCCAAGTTTACATTCCGTGTATTACTGATATCTTATGATGTTTCTTTTTCTGTGTGACTTATTTCAGTTAGAATCATCGTACCTGAATCCACTCATTGTGCTGCTACGGGCCTGATGACATAGATTTCACTGCTGAGTGATACTGCATTGTACGTAAGTACCACAAGTTCTTTATCCATTTTTCACTTTCTGTGATATTGAACTTGTACGGTAAACGAGGTTCTTGTAAACAGAGGCGTCCCAAACATTGGGGTGGCTGTATCTTTTTGATTTTAATTTCCCTAAGCTATAGGACCATAAGTGGAAGTGCCCTAGGCTCTGTTGCTTTGTTTTTTAGATGTTTCAGGAAACACCATACACTTCTCCTGAGTGTCTGTTGGCAGTTTACATCCCGCCCATCAGCATAACAAGGCTCCCAGTTCTCCATGGCCTGTCCTGCCTTTCTGGATTTTACACTTTTTTCAGATGGCCCTTTTGACCGGGGGGAAGTGAGACTTCATTGTAGTGCAGATTTCCTTTGCAAGCTTGCTTGGTTGGCCAAAAAGGGCGTATGCGTTTTTTCCTGAATATATTCAGGAAAAAACGCATACGCCCTTTTTGGCCAAGTGCATCATTGTGGACGTTCTGCCTCTTTTCCTATGCTTTCAATGCAATTCCAGTCTACCTCCTGAAATCGGTTTCCTGCAATTCTGCCCCGCTTTCAAGTCCTCTTGGCAGCCTTACTTCAGTATATTTTTGGACGATAGCTGTCATTTATAACTCTGCAGGTTTGTGAATTACAGTGCCCCTGAGCTCCTTTCTTCAACTCGCTTTCTTGTGAGCTGGCCGCAACACCGCAGGATGGCTTCAGGCCCTAATCTGGTTCCGGCACGGCACGCTGAGCCTTTGGTTATTTCCTCTTCCTGGTGGGAAATGAGAGTTAAATTTGCCCGTCCAGACACCTCCAGCTAGTCTCTCATTGGTTCTCGCTATTCCTGTTCATCTTCCGCAGAAATTGCAAACTGGGCCAAACAGGAGGTTAAAGGGACTGACTCTCCAAGTCGGGAGAGTGTTAGTAAAGCGTCTGGAATGTTGCACCCGAGTACCAGGGTACGAAAACTGAGACATATTTGAACACGTCTCCCGATCACATGGTTGATCATACTCTAGGTTCCACATGCATGTTTTAGCTGAAGGAAGAATACCTTAAACCTGGGTAGTTGAAACCCGTGGAATGGGTACCATGCAATATGACTTCAAAGGGTCTTCATTTGCTCACCGAACCTCTCCAATCCTATCACTGCTGCGTTTATGTCCCTGTACACATGCTTGATTCTCTTTCGGAGACATAGCAATCCATAGGTTTTAAGATACTTAAGAGTCAGGTACATTCTTAGGCGTTTAATATGGGGTGTTGAGTCCATTTCGTTGAGCAAGGAGTAGCTCTTGTCTATTCCATATTTGGCTTAAGGAACTTTATCTGTGCTCATTTCAATCTCTGGTTTTATGCAGCACCCCAACTCACCTTTACCCTTAAACAAGCATAAGTTGGTTTTCTAAATTTGAGACCCTGTTCTGTTCTGTAATTCAGTTCCTGTGTAGCCAAGTTTACATTCCGTGTATTACTGATATCTTATGATGTTTCTTCTTCTGTGTGACTTATTTCAGTTAGAATCATTGTACCTGAATCCACTCATTGTGCTGCTACGGGCCTGATGACATAGATTTCACTGCTGAGTGATACTGCATTGTACGTAAGTACCACAAGTTCTTTATCCATTTTTCACTTTCTGTGATATTGAACTTGTACGGTAAACGAGGTTCTTGTAAACAGAGGCGTCCCAAACATTGGGGTGGCTGTATCTTTTTGATTTTAATTTCCCTAAGCTATAGGACCATAAGTGGAAGTGCCCTAGGCTCTGTTGCTTTGTTTTTTAGATGTTTCAGGAAACACCATACACTTCTCCCGAGTGTCTGTTGGCAGTTTACATCCCGCCCATCAGCATAACAAGGCTCCCAGTTCTCCATGGCCTGTCCTGCCTTTCTGGATTTTACACTTTTTTCAGATGGCCCTTTTGACCGGGGGGAAGTGAGACTTCATTGTAGTGCAGATTTCCTTTGCAAGCTTGCTTGGTTGGCCAAAAAGGGCGTATGCGTTTTTTCCTGAATATATTCAGGAAAAAACGCATACGCCCTTTTTGGCCAAGTGCATCATTGTGGACGTTCTGCCTCTTTTCCTATGCTTTCAATGCAATTCCAGTCTACCTCCTGAAATCGGTTTCCTGCAATTCTGCCCCGCTTTCAAGTCCTCTTGGCAGCCTTACTTCAGTATATTTTTGGACGATAGTTGTCATTTATAACTCTGCAGGTTTGTGAATTACAGTGCCCCTGAGCTCCTTTCTTCAACTCGCTTTCTTGTGAGCTGGCCGCAACACCGCAGGATGGCTTCAGGCCCTAATCTGGTTCCGGCACGGCACGCTGAGCCTTTGGTTATTTCCTCTTCCTGGTGGGAAATGAGAGTTAAATTTGCCCGTCCAGACACCTCCAGCTAGTCTCTCATTGGTTCTCGCTATTCCTGTTCATCTTCCGCAGAAATTGCAAACTGGGCCAAACAGGAGGTTAAAGGGACTGACTCTCCAAGTCGGGAGAGTGTTAGTAAAGCGTCTGGAATGTTGCATCCGAGTACCAGGGTACGAAAACTGAGACATATTTGAACACGTCTCCCGATCACATGGTTGATCATACTCTAGGTTCCACATGCATGTTTTAGCTGAAGGAAGAATACCTTAAACCTGGGTAGTTGAAACCCGTGGAATGGGTACCATGCAATATGACTTCAAAGGGTCTTCATTTGCTCACCGAACCTCTCCAATCCTATCACTGCTGCGTTTATGTCCCTGTACACATGCTTGATTCTCTTTCGGAGACATAGCAATCCATAGGTTTTAAGATACTTAAGAGTCAGGTACATTCTTAGGCGTTTAATATGCGGTGTTGAGTCCATTTCGTTGAGCAAGGAGTAGCTCTTGTCTATTCCATATTTGGCTTAAGGAACTTTATCTGTGCTCATTTCAATCTCTGGTTTTATGCAGCACCCCAACTCACCTTTACCCTTAAACAAGCATAAGTTGGTTTTCTAAATTTGAGACCCTGTTCTGTTCTGTAATTCAGTTCCTGTGTAGCCAAGTTTACATTCCGTGTATTACTGATATCTTATGATGTTTCTTTTTCTGTGTGACTTATTTCAGTTAGAATCATCGTACCTGAATCCACTCATTGTGCTGCTACGGGCCTGATGACATAGATTTCACTGCTGAGTGATACTGCATTGTACGTAAGTACCACAAGTTCTTTATCCATTTTTCACTTTCTGTGATATTGAACTTGTACGGTAAACGAGGTTCTTGTAAACAGAGGCGTCCCAAACATTGGGGTGGCTGTATCTTTTTGATTTTAATTTCCCTAAGCTATAGGACCATAAGTGGAAGTGCCCTAGGCTCTGTTGCTTTGTTTTTTAGATGTTTCAGGAAACACCATACACTTCTCCCGAGTGTCTGTTGGCAATTTACATCCCGCCCATCAGCATAACAAGGCTCCCAGTTCTCCATGGCCTGTCCTGCCTTTCTGGATTTTACACTTTTTTCAGATGGCCCTTTTGACCGGGGGGAAGTGAGACTTCATTGTAGTGCAGATTTCCTTTGCAAGCTTGCTTGGTTGGCCAAAAAGGGCGTATGCGTTTTTTCCTGAATATATTCAGGAAAAAACGCATACGCCCTTTTTGGCCAAGTGCATCATTGTGGACGTTCTGCCTCTTTTCCTATGCTTTCAATGCAATTCCAGTCTACCTCCTGAAATCGGTTTCCTGCAATTCTGCCCCGCTTTCAAGTCCTCTTGGCAGCCTTACTTCAGTATATTTTTGGACGATAGTTGTCATTTATAACTCTGCAGGTTTGTGAATTACAGTGCCCCTGAGCTCCTTTCTTCAACTCGTTTTCTTGTGAGCTGGCCGCAACACCGCAGGATGGCTTCAGGCCCTAATCTGGTTCCGGCACGGCACGCTGAGCCTTTGGTTATTTCCTCTTCCTGGTGGGAAATGAGAGTTAAATTTGCCCGTCCAGACACCTCCAGCTAGTCTCTCATTGGTTCTCGCTATTCCTGTTCATCTTCCGCAGAAATTGCAAACTGGGCCAAACAGGAGGTTAAAGGGACTGACTCTCCAAGTCGGGAGAGTGTTAGTAAAGCGTCTGGAATGTTGCACCCGAGTACCAGGGTACGAAAACTGAGACATATTTGAACACGTCTCCCGATCACATGGTTGATCATACTCTAGGTTCCACATGCATGTTTTAGCTGAAGGAAGAATACCTTAAACCTGGGTAGTTGAAACCCGTGGAATGGGTACCATGCAATATGATTTCAAAGGCTCTTCATTTGCTCACCGAACCTCTCCAATCCTATCACTGCTGCGTTTATGTCCCTGTACACATGCTTGATTCTCTTTCGGAGACATAGCAGTCCATAGGTTTTAAGATACTTAAGAGTCAGGTACATTCTTAGGCGTTTAATATGCGGTGTTGAGTCCATTTCGTTGAGCAAGGAGTAGCTCTTGTCTATTCCATATTTGGCTTAAGGAACTTTATCTGTGCTCATTTCAATCTCTGGTTTTATGCAGCACCCCAACTCACCTTTACCCTTAAACAAGCATAAGTTGGTTTTCTAAATTTGAGACCCTGTTCTGTTCTGTAATTCAGTTCCTGTGTAGCCAAGTTTACATTCCGTGTATTACTGATATCTTATGATGTTTCTTTTTCTGTGTGACTTATTTCAGTTAGAATCATCGTACCTGAATCCACTCATTGTGCTGCTACGGGCCTGATGGCATAGATTTCACTGCTGAGTGATACTGCATTGTACGTAAGTACCACAAGTTCTTTATCCATTTTTCATTTTCTGTGATATTGAACTTGTACGGTAAACGAGGTTCTTGTAAACAGAGGCGTCCCAAACATTGGGGTGGCTGTATCTTTTTGATTTTAATTTCCCTAAGCTATAGGACCATAAGTGGAAGTGCCCTAGGCTCTGTTGCTTTGTTTTTTAGATGTTTCAGGAAACACCATACACTTCTCCCGAGTGTCTGTTGGCAATTTACATCCCGCCCATCAGCATAACAAGGCTCCCAGTTCTCCATGGCCTGTCCTGCCTTTCTGGATTTTACACTTTTTTCAGATGGCCCTTTTGACCGGGGGGAAGTGAGACTTCATTGTAGTGCAGATTTCCTTTGCAAGCTTGCTTGGTTGGCCAAAAAGGGCGTATGCGTTTTTTCCTGAATATATTCAGGAAAAAACGCATACGCCCTTTTTGGCCAAGTGCATCATTGTGGACGTTCTGCCTCTTTTCCTATGCTTTCAATGCAATTCCAGTCTACCTCCTGAAATCGGTTTCCTGCAATTCTGCCCCGCTTTCAAGTCCTCTTGGCAGCCTTACTTCAGTATATTTTTGGACGATAGCTGTCATTTATAACTCTGCAGGTTTGTGAATTACAGTGCCCCTGAGCTCCTTTCTTCAACTCGTTTTCTTGTGAGCTGGCCGCAACACCGCAGGATGGCTTCAGGCCCTAATCTGGTTCCGGCACGGCACGCTGAGCCTTTGGTTATTTCCTCTTCCTGGTGGGAAATGAGAGTTAAATTTGCCCGTCCAGACACCTCCAGCTAGTCTCTCATTGGTTCTCGCTATTCCTGTTCATCTTCCGCAGAAATTGCAAACTGGGCCAAACAGGAGGTTAAAGGGACTGACTCTCCAAGTCGGGAGAGTGTTAGTAAAGCGTCTGGAATGTTGCACCCGAGTACCAGGGTACGAAAACTGAGACATATTTGAACACGTCTCCCGATCACATGGTTGATCATACTCTAGGTTCCACATGCATGTTTTAGCTGAAGGAAGAATACCTTAAACCTGGGTAGTTGAAACCCGTGGAATGGGTACCATGCAATATGACTTCAAAGGGTCTTCATTTGCTCACCGAACCTCTCCAATCCTATCACTGCTGCGTTTATGTCCCTGTACACATGCTTGATTCTCTTTCGGAGACATAGCAATCCATAGGTTTTAAGATACTTAAGAGTCAGGTACATTCTTAGGCGTTTAATATGCGGTGTTGAGTCCATTTCGTTGAGCAAGGAGTAGCTCTTGTCTATTCCATATTTGGCTTAAGGAACTTTATCTGTGCTCATTTCAATCTCTGGTTTTATGCAGCACCCCAACTCACCTTTACCCTTAAACAAGCATAAGTTGGTTTTCTAAATTTGAGACCCTGTTCTGTTCTGTAATTCAGTTCCTGTGTAGCCAAGTTTACATTCCGTGTATTACTGATATCTTATGATGTTTCTTTTTCTGTGTGACTTATTTCAGTTAGAATCATCGTACCTGAATCCACTCATTGTGCTGCTACGGGCCTGATGACATAGATTTCACTGCTGAGTGATACTGCATTGTACGTAAGTACCACAAGTTCTTTATCCATTTTTCACTTTCTGTGATATTGAACTTGTACGGTAAACGAGGTTCTTGTAAACAGAGGCGTCCCAAACATTGGGGTGGCTGTATCTTTTTGATTTTAATTTCCCTAAGCTATAGGACCATAAGTGGAAGTGCCCTAGGCTCTGTTGCTTTGTTTTTTAGATGTTTCAGGAAACACCATACACTTCTCCCGAGTGTCTGTTGGCAATTTACATCCCGCCCATCAGCATAACAAGGCTCCCAGTTCTCCATGGCCTGTCCTGCCTTTCTGGATTTTACACTTTTTTCAGATGGCCCTTTTGACCGGGGGGAAGTGAGACTTCATTGTAGTGCAGATTTCCTTTGCAAGCTTGCTTGGTTGGCCAAAAAGGGCGTATGCGTTTTTTCCTGAATATATTCAGGAAAAAACGCATACGCCCTTTTTGGCCAAGTGCATCATTGTGGACGTTCTGCCTCTTTTCCTATGCTTTCAATGCAATTCCAGTCTACCTCCTGAAATCGGTTTCCTGCAATTCTGCCCCGCTTTCAAGTCCTCTTGGCAGCCTTACTTCAGTATATTTTTGGACGATAGCTGTCATTTATAACTCTGCAGGTTTGTGAATTACAGTGCCCCTGAGCTCCTTTCTTCAACTCGCTTTCTTGTGAGCTGGCCGCAACACCGCAGGATGGCTTCAGGCCCTAATCTGGTTCCGGCACGGCACGCTGAGCCTTTGGTTATTTCCTCTTCCTGGTGGGAAATGAGAGTTAAATTTGCCCGTCCAGACACCTCCAGCTAGTCTCTCATTGGTTCTCGCTATTCCTGTTCATCTTCCGCAGAAATTGCAAACTGGGCCAAACAGGAGGTTAAAGGGACTGACTCTCCAAGTCGGGAGAGTGTTAGTAAAGCGTCTGGAATGTTGCACCCGAGTACCAGGGTACGAAAACTGAGACATATTTGAACACGTCTCCCGATCACATGGTTGATCATACTCTAGGTTCCACATGCATGTTTTAGCTGAAGGAAGAATACCTTAAACCTGGGTAGTTGAAACCCGTGGAATGGGTACCATGCAATATGACTTCAAAGGGTCTTCATTTGCTCACCGAACCTCTCCAATCCTATCACTGCTGCGTTTATGTCCCTGTACACATGCTTGATTCTCTTTCGGAGACATAGCAATCCATAGGTTTTAAGATACTTAAGAGTCAGGTACATTCTTAGGCGTTTAATATGGGGTGTTGAGTCCATTTCGTTGAGCAAGGAGTAGCTCTTGTCTATTCCATATTTGGCTTAAGGAACTTTATCTGTGCTCATTTCAATCTCTGGTTTTATGCAGCACCCCAACTCACCTTTACCCTTAAACAAGCATAAGTTGGTTTTCTAAATTTGAGACCCTGTTCTGTTCTGTAATTCAGTTCCTGTGTAGCCAAGTTTACATTCCGTGTATTACTGATATCTTATGATGTTTCTTTCTCTGTGTGACTTATTTCAGTTAGAATCATCGTACCTGAATCCACTCATTGTGCTGCTACGGGCCTGATGACATAGATTTCACTGCTGAGTGATACTGCATTGTACGTAAGTACCACAAGTTCTTTATCCATTTTTCACTTTCTGTGATATTGAACTTGTACGGTAAACGAGGTTCTTGTAAACAGAGGCGTCCCAAACATTGGGGTGGCTGTATCTTTTTGATTTTAATTTCCCTAAGCTATAGGACCATAAGTGGAAGTGCCCTAGGCTCTGTTGCTTTGTTTTTTAGATGTTTCAGGAAACACCATACACTTCTCCCGAGTGTCTGTTGGCAATTTACATCCCGCCCATCAGCATAACAAGGCTCCCAGTTCTCCATGGCCTGTCCTGCCTTTCTGGATTTTACACTTTTTTCAGATGGCCCTTTTGACCGGGGGGAAGTGAGACTTCATTGTAGTGCAGATTTCCTTTGCAAGCTTGCTTGGTTGGCCAAAAAGGGCGTATGCGTTTTTTCCTGAATATATTCAGGAAAAAACGCATACGCCCTTTTTGGCCAAGTGCATCATTGTGGACGTTCTGCCTCTTTTCCTATGCTTTCAATGCAATTCCAGTCTACCTCCTGAAATCGGTTTCCTGCAATTCTGCCCCGCTTTCAAGTCCTCTTGGCAGCCTTACTTCAGTATATTTTTGGACGATAGTTGTCATTTATAACTCTGCAGGTTTGTGAATTACAGTGCCCCTGAGCTCCTTTCTTCAACTCGTTTTCTTGTGAGCTGGCCGCAACACCGCAGGATGGCTTCAGGCCCTAATCTGGTTCCGGCACGGCACGCTGAGCCTTTGGTTATTTCCTCTTCCTGGTGGGAAATGAGAGTTAAATTTGCCCGTCCAGACACCTCCAGCTAGTCTCTCATTGGTTCTCGCTATTCCTGTTCATCTTCCGCAGAAATTGCAAACTGGGCCAAACAGGAGGTTAAAGGGACTGACTCTCCAAGTCGGGAGAGTGTTAGTAAAGCGTCTGGAATGTTGCACCCGAGTACCAGGGTACGAAAACTGAGACATATTTGAACACGTCTCCCGATCACATGGTTGATCATACTCTAGGTTCCACATGCATGTTTTAGCTGAAGGAAGAATACCTTAAACCTGGGTAGTTGAAACCCGTGGAATGGGTACCATGCAATATGACTTCAAAGGGTCTTCATTTGCTCACCGAACCTCTCCAATCCTATCACTGCTGCGTTTATGTCCCTGTACACATGCTTGATTCTCTTTCGGAGACATAGCAATCCATAGGTTTTAAGATACTTAAGAGTCAGGTACATTCTTAGGCGTTTAATATGCGGTGTTGAGTCCATTTCGTTGAGCAAGGAGTAGCTCTTGTCTATTCCATATTTGGCTTAAGGAACTTTATCTGTGCTCATTTCAATCTCTGGTTTTATGCAGCACCCCAACTCACCTTTACCCTTAAACAAGCATAAGTTGGTTTTCTAAATTTGAGACCCTCTTCTGTTCTGTAATTCAGTTCCTGTGTAGCCAAGTTTACATTCCGTGTATTACTGATATCTTATGATGTTTCTTCTTCTGTGTGACTTATTTCAGTTAGAATCATCGTACCTGAATCCACTCATTGTGCTGCTACGGGCCTGATGACATAGATTTCACTGCTGAGTGATACTGCATTGTACGTAAGTACCACAAGTTCTTTATCCATTTTTCACTTTCTGTGATATTGAACTTGTACGGTAAACGAGGTTCTTGTAAACAGAGGCGTCCCAAACATTGGGGTGGCTGTATCTTTTTGATTTTAATTTCCCTAAGCTATAGGACCATAAGTGGAAGTGCCCTAGGCTCTGTTGCTTTGTTTTTTAGATGTTTCAGGAAACACCATACACTTCTCCCGAGTGTCTGTTGGCAATTTACATCCCGCCCATCAGCATAACAAGGCTCCCAGTTCTCCATGGCCTGTCCTGCCTTTCTGGATTTTACACTTTTTTCAGATGGCCCTTTTGACCGGGGGGAAGTGAGACTTCATTGTAGTGCAGATTTCCTTTGCAAGCTTGCTTGGTTGGCCAAAAAGGGCGTATGCGTTTTTTCCTGAATATATTCAGGAAAAAACGCATACGCCCTTTTTGGCCAAGTGCATCATTGTGGACGTTCTGCCTCTTTTCCTATGCTTTCAATGCAATTCCAGTCTACCTCCTGAAATCGGTTTCCTGCAATTCTGCCCCGCTTTCAAGTCCTCTTGGCAGCCTTACTTCAGTATATTTTTGGACGATAGTTGTCATTTATAACTCTGCAGGTTTGTGAATTACAGTGCCCCTGAGCTCCTTTCTTCAACTCGTTTTCTTGTGAGCTGGCCGCAACACCGCAGGATGGCTTCAGGCCCTAATCTGGTTCCGGCACGGCACGCTGAGCCTTTGGTTATTTCCTCTTCCTGGTGGGAAATGAGAGTTAAATTTGCCCGTCCAGACACCTCCAGCTAGTCTCTCATTGGTTCTCGCTATTCCTGTTCATCTTCCGCAGAAATTGCAAACTGGGCCAAACAGGAGGTTAAAGGGACTGACTCTCCAAGTCGGGAGAGTGTTAGTAAAGCGTCTGGAATGTTGCACCCGAGTACCAGGGTACGAAAACTGAGACATATTTGAACACGTCTCCCGATCACATGGTTGATCATACTCTAGGTTCCACATGCATGTTTTAGCTGAAGGAAGAATACCTTAAACCTGGGTAGTTGAAACCCGTGGAATGGGTACCATGCAATATGACTTCAAAGGGTCTTCATTTGCTCACCGAACCTCTCCAATCCTATCACTGCTGCGTTTATGTCCCTGTACACATGCTTGATTCTCTTTCGGAGACATAGCAATCCATAGGTTTTAAGATACTTAAGAGTCAGGTACATTCTTAGGCGTTTAATATGCGGTGTTGAGTCCATTTCGTTGAGCAAGGAGTAGCTCTTGTCTATTCCATATTTGGCTTAAGGAACTTTATCTGTGCTCATTTCAATCTCTGGTTTTATGCAGCACCCCAACTCACCTTTACCCTTAAACAAGCATAAGTTGGTTTTCTAAATTTGAGACCCTGTTCTGTTCTGTAATTCAGTTCCTGTGTAGCCAAGTTTACATTCCGTGTATTACTGATATCTTATGATGTTTCTTCTTCTGTGTGACTTATTTCAGTTAGAATCATCGTACCTGAATCCACTCATTGTGCTGCTACGGGCCTGATGACATAGATTTCACTGCTGAGTGATACTGCATTGTACGTAAGTACCACAAGTTCTTTATCCATTTTTCACTTTCTGTGATATTGAACTTGTACGGTAAACGAGGTTCTTGTAAACAGAGGCGTCCCAAACATTGGGGTGGCTGTATCTTTTTGATTTTAATTTCCCTAAGCTATAGGACCATAAGTGGAAGTGCCCTAGGCTCTGTTGCTTTGTTTTTTAGATGTTTCAGGAAACACCATACACTTCTCCCGAGTGTCTGTTGGCAATTTACATCCCGCCCATCAGCATAACAAGGCTCCCAGTTCTCCATGGCCTGTCCTGCCTTTCTGGATTTTACACTTTTTTCAGATGGCCCTTTTGACCGGGGGGAAGTGAGACTTCATTGTAGTGCAGATTTCCTTTGCAAGCTTGCTTGGTTGGCCAAAAAGGGCGTATGCGTTTTTTCCTGAATATATTCAGGAAAAAACGCATACGCCCTTTTTGGCCAAGTGCATCATTGTGGACGTTCTGCCTCTTTTCCTATGCTTTCAATGCAATTCCAGTCTACCTCCTGAAATCGGTTTCCTGCAATTCTGCCCCGCTTTCAAGTCCTCTTGGCAGCCTTACTTCAGTATATTTTTGGACGATAGCTGTCATTTATAACTCTGCAGGTTTGTGAATTACAGTGCCCCTGAGCTCCTTTCTTCAACTCGCTTTCTTGTGAGCTGGCCGCAACACCGCAGGATGGCTTCAGGCCCTAATCTGGTTCCGGCACGGCACGCTGAGCCTTTGGTTATTTCCTCTTCCTGGTGGGAAATGAGAGTTAAATTTGCCCGTCCAGACACCTCCAGCTAGTCTCTCATTGGTTCTCGCTATTCCTGTTCATCTTCCGCAGAAATTGCAAACTGGGCCAAACAGGAGGTTAAAGGGACTGACTCTCCAAGTCGGGAGAGTGTTAGTAAAGCGTCTGGAATGTTGCACCCGAGTACCAGGGTACGAAAACTGAGACATATTTGAACACGTCTCCCGATCACATGGTTGATCATACTCTAGGTTCCACATGCATGTTTTAGCTGAAGGAAGAATACCTTAAACCTGGGTAGTTGAAACCCGTGGAATGGGTACCATGCAATATGACTTCAAAGGGTCTTCATTTGCTCACCGAACCTCTCCAATCCTATCACTGCTGCGTTTATGTCCCTGTACACATGCTTGATTCTCTTTCGGAGACATAGCAATCCATAGGTTTTAAGATACTTAAGAGTCAGGTACATTCTTAGGCGTTTAATATGCGGTGTTGAGTCCATTTCGTTGAGCAAGGAGTAGCTCTTGTCTATTCCATATTTGGCTTAAGGAACTTTATCTGTGCTCATTTCAATCTCTGGTTTTATGCAGCACCCCAACTCACCTTTACCCTTAAACAAGCATAAGTTGGTTTTCTAAATTTGAGACCCTCTTCTGTTCTGTAATTCAGTTCCTGTGTAGCCAAGTTTACATTCCGTGTATTACTGATATCTTATGATGTTTCTTCTTCTGTGTGACTTATTTCAGTTAGAATCATCGTACCTGAATCCACTCATTGTGCTGCTACGGGCCTGATGACATAGATTTCACTGCTGAGTGATACTGCATTGTACGTAAGTACCACAAGTTCTTTATCCATTTTTCACTTTCTGTGATATTGAACTTGTACGGTAAACGAGGTTCTTGTAAACAGAGGCGTCCCAAACATTGGGGTGGCTGTATCTTTTTGATTTTAATTTCCCTAAGCTATAGGACCATAAGTGGAAGTGCCCTAGGCTCTGTTGCTTTGTTTTTTAGATGTTTCAGGAAACACCATACACTTCTCCCGAGTGTCTGTTGGCAATTTACATCCCGCCCATCAGCATAACAAGGCTCCCAGTTCTCCATGGCCTGTCCTGCCTTTCTGGATTTTACACTTTTTTCAGATGGCCCTTTTGACCGGGGGGAAGTGAGACTTCATTGTAGTGCAGATTTCCTTTGCAAGCTTGCTTGGTTGGCCAAAAAGGGCGTATGCGTTTTTTCCTGAATATATTCAGGAAAAAACGCATACGCCCTTTTTGGCCAAGTGCATCATTGTGGACGTTCTGCCTCTTTTCCTATGCTTTCAATGCAATTCCAGTCTACCTCCTGAAATCGGTTTCCTGCAATTCTGCCCCGCTTTCAAGTCCTCTTGGCAGCCTTACTTCAGTATATTTTTGGACGATAGCTGTCATTTATAACTCTGCAGGTTTGTGAATTACAGTGCCCCTGAGCTCCTTTCTTCAACTCGCTTTCTTGTGAGCTGGCCGCAACACCGCAGGATGGCTTCAGGCCCTAATCTGGTTCCGGCACGGCACGCTGAGCCTTTGGTTATTTCCTCTTCCTGGTGGGAAATGAGAGTTAAATTTGCCCGTCCAGACACCTCCAGCTAGTCTCTCATTGGTTCTCGCTATTCCTGTTCATCTTCCGCAGAAATTGCAAACTGGGCCAAACAGGAGGTTAAAGGGACTGACTCTCCAAGTCGGGAGAGTGTTAGTAAAGCGTCTGGAATGTTGCACCCGAGTACCAGGGTACGAAAACTGAGACATATTTGAACACGTCTCCCGATCACATGGTTGATCATACTCTAGGTTCCACATGCATGTTTTAGCTGAAGGAAGAATACCTTAAACCTGGGTAGTTGAAACCCGTGGAATGGGTACCATGCAATATGACTTCAAAGGGTCTTCATTTGCTCACCGAACCTCTCCAATCCTATCACTGCTGCGTTTATGTCCCTGTACACATGCTTGATTCTCTTTCGGAGACATAGCAATCCATAGGTTTTAAGATACTTAAGAGTCAGGTACATTCTTAGGCGTTTAATATGCGGTGTTGAGTCCATTTCGTTGAGCAAGGAGTAGCTCTTGTCTATTCCATATTTGGCTTAAGGAACTTTATCTGTGCTCATTTCAATCTCTGGTTTTATGCAGCACCCCAACTCACCTTTACCCTTAAACAAGCATAAGTTGGTTTTCTAAATTTGAGACCCTCTTCTGTTCTGTAATTCAGTTCCTGTGTAGCCAAGTTTACATTCCGTGTATTACTGATATCTTATGATGTTTCTTCTTCTGTGTGACTTATTTCAGTTAGAATCATCGTACCTGAATCCACTCATTGTGCTGCTACGGGCCTGATGACATAGATTTCACTGCTGAGTGATACTGCATTGTACGTAAGTACCACAAGTTCTTTATCCATTTTTCACTTTCTGTGATATTGAACTTGTACGGTAAACGAGGTTCTTGTAAACAGAGGCGTCCCAAACATTGGGGTGGCTGTATCTTTTTGATTTTAATTTCCCTAAGCTATAGGACCATAAGTGGAAGTGCCCTAGGCTCTGTTGCTTTGTTTTTTAGATGTTTCAGGAAACACCATACACTTCTCCCGAGTGTCTGTTGGCAATTTACATCCCGCCCATCAGCATAACAAGGCTCCCAGTTCTCCATGGCCTGTCCTGCCTTTCTGGATTTTACACTTTTTTCAGATGGCCCTTTTGACCGGGGGGAAGTGAGACTTCATTGTAGTGCAGATTTCCTTTGCAAGCTTGCTTGGTTGGCCAAAAAGGGCGTATGCGTTTTTTCCTGAATATATTCAGGAAAAAACGCATACGCCCTTTTTGGCCAAGTGCATCATTGTGGACGTTCTGCCTCTTTTCCTATGCTTTCAATGCAATTCCAGTCTACCTCCTGAAATCGGTTTCCTGCAATTCTGCCCCGCTTTCAAGTCCTCTTGGCAGCCTTACTTCAGTATATTTTTGGACGATAGTTGTCATTTATAACTCTGCAGGTTTGTGAATTACAGTGCCCCTGAGCTCCTTTCTTCAACTCGTTTTCTTGTGAGCTGGCCGCAACACCGCAGGATGGCTTCAGGCCCTAATCTGGTTCCGGCACGGCACGCTGAGCCTTTGGTTATTTCCTCTTCCTGGTGGGAAATGAGAGTTAAATTTGCCCGTCCAGACACCTCCAGCTAGTCTCTCATTGGTTCTCGCTATTCCTGTTCATCTTCCGCAGAAATTGCAAACTGGGCCAAACAGGAGGTTAAAGGGACTGACTCTCCAAGTCGGGAGAGTGTTAGTAAAGCGTCTGGAATGTTGCACCCGAGTACCAGGGTACGAAAACTGAGACATATTTGAACACGTCTCCCGATCACATGGTTGATCATACTCTAGGTTCCACATGCATGTTTTAGCTGAAGGAAGAATACCTTAAACCTGGGTAGTTGAAACCCGTGGAATGGGTACCATGCAATATGACTTCAAAGGCTCTTCATTTGCTCACCGAACCTCTCCAATCCTATCACTGCTGCGTTTATGTCCCTGTACACATGCTTGATTCTCTTTCGGAGACATAGCAATCCATAGGTTTTAAGATACTTAAGAGTCAGGTACATTCTTAGGCGTTTAATATGGGGTGTTGAGTCCATTTCGTTGAGCAAGGAGTAGCTCTTGTCTATTCCATATTTGGCTTAAGGAACTTTATCTGTGCTCATTTCAATCTCTGGTTTTATGCAGCACCCCAACTCACCTTTACCCTTAAACAAGCATAAGTTGGTTTTCTAAATTTGAGACCCTGTTCTGTTCTGTAATTCAGTTCCTGTGTAGCCAAGTTTACATTCCGTGTATTACTGATATCTTATGATGTTTCTTCTTCTGTGTGACTTATTTCAGTTAGAATCATCGTACCTGAATCCACTCATTGTGCTGCTACGGGCCTGATGACATAGATTTCACTGCTGAGTGATACTGCATTGTACGTAAGTACCACAAGTTCTTTATCCATTTTTCACTTTCTGTGATATTGAACTTGTACGGTAAACGAGGTTCTTGTAAACAGAGGCGTCCCAAACATTGGGGTGGCTGTATCTTTTTGATTTTAATTTCCCTAAGCTATAGGACCATAAGTGGAAGTGCCCTAGGCTCTGTTGCTTTGTTTTTTAGATGTTTCAGGAAACACCATACACTTCTCCCGAGTGTCTGTTGGCAGTTTACATCCCGCCCATCAGCATAACAAGGCTCCCAGTTCTCCATGGCCTGTCCTGCCTTTCTGGATTTTACACTTTTTTCAGATGGCCCTTTTGACCGGGGGGAAGTGAGACTTCATTGTAGTGCAGATTTCCTTTGCAAGCTTGCTTGGTTGGCCAAAAAGGGCGTATGCGTTTTTTCCTGAATATATTCAGGAAAAAACGCATACGCCCTTTTTGGCCAAGTGCATCATTGTGGACGTTCTGCCTCTTTTCCTATGCTTTCAATGCAATTCCAGTCTACCTCCTGAAATCGGTTTCCTGCAATTCTGCCCCGCTTTCAAGTCCTCTTGGCAGCCTTACTTCAGTATATTTTTGGACGATAGCTGTCATTTATAACTCTGCAGGTTTGTGAATTACAGTGCCCCTGAGCTCCTTTCTTCAACTCGCTTTCTTGTGAGCTGGCCGCAACACCGCAGGATGGCTTCAGGCCCTAATCTGGTTCCGGCACGGCACGCTGAGCCTTTGGTTATTTCCTCTTCCTGGTGGGAAATGAGAGTTAAGTTTGCCCGTCCAGACACCTCCAGCTAGTCTCTCATTGGTTCTCGCTATTCCTGTTCATCTTCCGCAGAAATTGCAAACTGGGCCAAACAGGAGGTTAAAGGGACTGACTCTCCAAGTCGGGAGAGTGTTAGTAAAGCGTCTGGAATGTTGCACCCGAGTACCAGGGTACGAAAACTGAGACATATTTGAACACGTCTCCCGATCACATGGTTGATCATACTCTAGGTTCCACATGCATGTTTTAGCTGAAGGAAGAATACCTTAAACCTGGGTAGTTGAAACCCGTGGAATGGGTACCATGCAATATGACTTCAAAGGGTCTTCATTTGCTCACCGAACCTCTCCAATCCTATCACTGCTGCGTTTATGTCCCTGTACACATGCTTGATTCTCTTTCGGAGACATAGCAATCCATAGGTTTTAAGATACTTAAGAGTCAGGTACATTCTTAGGCGTTTAATATGCGGTGTTGAGTCCATTTCGTTGAGCAAGGAGTAGCTCTTGTCTATTCCATATTTGGCTTAAGGAACTTTATCTGTGCTCATTTCAATCTCTGGTTTTATGCAGCACCCCAACTCACCTTTACCCTTAAACAAGCATAAGTTGGTTTTCTAAATTTGAGACCCTGTTCTGTTCTGTAATTCAGTTCCTGTGTAGCCAAGTTTACATTCCGTGTATTACTGATATCTTATGATGTTTCTTTTTCTGTGTGACTTATTTCAGTTAGAATCATCGTACCTGAATCCACTCATTGTGCTGCTACGGGCCTGATGGCATAGATTTCACTGCTGAGTGATACTGCATTGTACGTAAGTACCACAAGTTCTTTATCCATTTTTCACTTTCTGTGATATTGAACTTGTACGGTAAACGAGGTTCTTGTAAACAGAGGCGTCCCAAACATTGGGGTGGCTGTATCTTTTTGATTTTAATTTCCCTAAGCTATAGGACCATAAGTGGAAGTGCCCTAGGCTCTGTTGCTTTGTTTTTTAGATGTTTCAGGAAACACCATACACTTCTCCCGAGTGTCTGTTGGCAATTTACATCCCGCCCATCAGCATAACAAGGCTCCCAGTTCTCCATGGCCTGTCCTGCCTTTCTGGATTTTACACTTTTTTCAGATGGCCCTTTTGACCGGGGTGGGGGGGAAGTGAGACTTCATTGTAGTGCAGATTTCCTTTGCAAGCTTGCTTGGTTGGCCAAAAAGGGCGTATGCGTTTTTTCCTGAATATATTCAGGAAAAAACGCATACGCCCTTTTTGGCCAAGTGCATCATTGTGGACGTTCTGCCTCTTTTCCTATGCTTTCAATGCAATTCCAGTCTACCTCCTGAAATCGGTTTCCTGCAATTCTGCCCCGCTTTCAAGTCCTCTTGGCAGCCTTACTTCAGTATATTTTTGGACGATAGTTGTCATTTATAACTCTGCAGGTTTGTGAATTACAGTGCCCCTGAGCTCCTTTCTTCAACTCGTTTTCTTGTGAGCTGGCCGCAACACCGCAGGATGGCTTCAGGCCCTAATCTGGTTCCGGCACGGCACGCTGAGCCTTTGGTTATTTCCTCTTCCTGGTGGGAAATGAGAGTTAAATTTGCCCGTCCAGACACCTCCAGCTAGTCTCTCATTGGTTCTCGCTATTCCTGTTCATCTTCCGCAGAAATTGCAAACTGGGCCAAACAGGAGGTTAAAGGGACTGACTCTCCAAGTCGGGAGAGTGTTAGTAAAGCGTCTGGAATGTTGCACCCGAGTACCAGGGTACGAAAACTGAGACATATTTGAACACGTCTCCCGATCACATGGTTGATCATACTCTAGGTTCCACATGCATGTTTTAGCTGAAGGAAGAATACCTTAAACCTGGGTAGTTGAAACCCGTGGAATGGGTACCATGCAATATGACTTCAAAGGCTCTTCATTTGCTCACCGAACCTCTCCAATCCTATCACTGCTGCGTTTATGTCCCTGTACACATGCTTGATTCTCTTTCGGAGACATAGCAATCCATAGGTTTTAAGATACTTAAGAGTCAGGTACATTCTTAGGCGTTTAATATGGGGTGTTGAGTCCATTTCGTTGAGCAAGGAGTAGCTCTTGTCTATTCCATATTTGGCTTAAGGAACTTTATCTGTGCTCATTTCAATCTCTGGTTTTATGCAGCACCCCAACTCACCTTTACCCTTAAACAAGCATAAGTTGGTTTTCTAAATTTGAGACCCTGTTCTGTTCTGTAATTCAGTTCCTGTGTAGCCAAGTTTACATTCCGTGTATTACTGATATCTTATGATGTTTCTTCTTCTGTGTGACTTATTTCAGTTAGAATCATCGTACCTGAATCCACTCATTGTGCTGCTACGGGCCTGATGACATAGATTTCACTGCTGAGTGATACTGCATTGTACGTAAGTACCACAAGTTCTTTATCCATTTTTCACTTTCTGTGATATTGAACTTGTACGGTAAACGAGGTTCTTGTAAACAGAGGCGTCCCAAACATTGGGGTGGCTGTATCTTTTTGATTTTAATTTCCCTAAGCTATAGGACCATAAGTGGAAGTGCCCTAGGCTCTGTTGCTTTGTTTTTTAGATGTTTCAGGAAACACCATACACTTCTCCCGAGTGTCTGTTGGCAGTTTACATCCCGCCCATCAGCATAACAAGGCTCCCAGTTCTCCATGGCCTGTCCTGCCTTTCTGGATTTTACACTTTTTTCAGATGGCCCTTTTGACCGGGGGGAAGTGAGACTTCATTGTAGTGCAGATTTCCTTTGCAAGCTTGCTTGGTTGGCCAAAAAGGGCGTATGCGTTTTTTCCTGAATATATTCAGGAAAAAACGCATACGCCCTTTTTGGCCAAGTGCATCATTGTGGACGTTCTGCCTCTTTTCCTATGCTTTCAATGCAATTCCAGTCTACCTCCTGAAATCGGTTTCCTGCAATTCTGCCCCGCTTTCAAGTCCTCTTGGCAGCCTTACTTCAGTATATTTTTGGACGATAGCTGTCATTTATAACTCTGCAGGTTTGTGAATTACAGTGCCCCTGAGCTCCTTTCTTCAACTCGCTTTCTTGTGAGCTGGCCGCAACACCGCAGGATGGCTTCAGGCCCTAATCTGGTTCCGGCACGGCACGCTGAGCCTTTGGTTATTTCCTCTTCCTGGTGGGAAATGAGAGTTAAATTTGCCCGTCCAGACACCTCCAGCTAGTCTCTCATTGGTTCTCGCTATTCCTGTTCATCTTCCGCAGAAATTGCAAACTGGGCCAAACAGGAGGTTAAAGGGACTGACTCTCCAAGTCGGGAGAGTGTTAGTAAAGCGTCTGGAATGTTGCACCCGAGTACCAGGGTACGAAAACTGAGACATATTTGAACACGTCTCCCGATCACATGGTTGATCATACTCTAGGTTCCACATGCATGTTTTAGCTGAAGGAAGAATACCTTAAACCTGGGTAGTTGAAACCCGTGGAATGGGTACCATGCAATATGACTTCAAAGGGTCTTCATTTGCTCACCGAACCTCTCCAATCCTATCACTGCTGCGTTTATGTCCCTGTACACATGCTTGATTCTCTTTCGGAGACATAGCAATCCATAGGTTTTAAGATACTTAAGAGTCAGGTACATTCTTAGGCGTTTAATATGGGGTGTTGAGTCCATTTCGTTGAGCAAGGAGTAGCTCTTGTCTATTCCATATTTGGCTTAAGGAACTTTATCTGTGCTCATTTCAATCTCTGGTTTTATGCAGCACCCCAACTCACCTTTACCCTTAAACAAGCATAAGTTGGTTTTCTAAATTTGAGACCCTGTTCTGTTCTGTAATTCAGTTCCTGTGTAGCCAAGTTTACATTCCGTGTATTACTGATATCTTATGATGTTTCTTCTTCTGTGTGACTTATTTCAGTTAGAATCATCGTACCTGAATCCACTCATTGTGCTGCTACGGGCCTGATGACATAGATTTCACTGCTGAGTGATACTGCATTGTACGTAAGTACCACAAGTTCTTTATCCATTTTTCACTTTCTGTGATATTGAACTTGTACGGTAAACGAGGTTCTTGTAAACAGAGGCGTCCCAAACATTGGGGTGGCTGTATCTTTTTGATTTTAATTTCCCTAAGCTATAGGACCATAAGTGGAAGTGCCCTAGGCTCTGTTGCTTTGTTTTCTAGATGTTTCAGGAAACACCATACACTTCTCCCGAGTGTCTGTTGGCAGTTTACATCCCGCCCATCAGCATAACAAGGCTCCCAGTTCTCCATGGCCTGTCCTGCCTTTCTGGATTTTACACTTTTTTCAGATGGCCCTTTTGACCGGGGGGAAGTGAGACTTCATTGTAGTGCAGATTTCCTTTGCAAGCTTGCTTGGTTGGCCAAAAAGGGCGTATGCGTTTTTTCCTGAATATATTCAGGAAAAAACGCATACGCCCTTTTTGGCCAAGTGCATCATTGTGGACGTTCTGCCTCTTTTCCTATGCTTTCAATGCAATTCCAGTCTACCTCCTGAAATCGGTTTCCTGCAATTCTGCCCCGCTTTCAAGTCCTCTTGGCAGCCTTACTTCAGTATATTTTTGGACGATAGTTGTCATTTATAACTCTGCAGGTTTGTGAATTACAGTGCCCCTGAGCTCCTTTCTTCAACTCGTTTTCTTGTGAGCTGGCCGCAACACCGCAGGATGGCTTCAGGCCCTAATCTGGTTCCGGCACGGCACGCTGAGCCTTTGGTTATTTCCTCTTCCTGGTGGGAAATGAGAGTTAAATTTGCCCGTCCAGACACCTCCAGCTAGTCTCTCATTGGTTCTCGCTATTCCTGTTCATCTTCCGCAGAAATTGCAAACTGGGCCAAACAGGAGGTTAAAGGGACTGACTCTCCAAGTCGGGAGAGTGTTAGTAAAGCGTCTGGAATGTTGCACCCGAGTACCAGGGTACGAAAACTGAGACATATTTGAACACGTCTCCCGATCACATGGTTGATCATACTCTAGGTTCCACATGCATGTTTTAGCTGAAGGAAGAATACCTTAAACCTGGGTAGTTGAAACCCGTGGAATGGGTACCATGCAATATGACTTCAAAGGCTCTTCATTTGCTCACCGAACCTCTCCAATCCTATCACTGCTGCGTTTATGTCCCTGTACACATGCTTGATTCTCTTTCGGAGACATAGCAATCCATAGGTTTTAAGATACTTAAGAGTCAGGTACATTCTTAGGCGTTTAATATGGGGTGTTGAGTCCATTTCGTTGAGCAAGGAGTAGCTCTTGTCTATTCCATATTTGGCTTAAGGAACTTTATCTGTGCTCATTTCAATCTCTGGTTTTATGCAGCACCCCAACTCACCTTTACCCTTAAACAAGCATAAGTTGGTTTTCTAAATTTGAGACCCTGTTCTGTTCTGTAATTCAGTTCCTGTGTAGCCAAGTTTACATTCCGTGTATTACTGATATCTTATGATGTTTCTTCTTCTGTGTGACTTATTTCAGTTAGAATCATCGTACCTGAATCCACTCATTGTGCTGCTACGGGCCTGATGACATAGATTTCACTGCTGAGTGATACTGCATTGTACGTAAGTACCACAAGTTCTTTATCCATTTTTCACTTTCTGTGATATTGAACTTGTACGGTAAACGAGGTTCTTGTAAACAGAGGCGTCCCAAACATTGGGGTGGCTGTATCTTTTTGATTTTAATTTCCCTAAGCTATAGGACCATAAGTGGAAGTGCCCTAGGCTCTGTTGCTTTGTTTTTTAGATGTTTCAGGAAACACCATACACTTCTCCCGAGTGTCTGTTGGCAGTTTACATCCCGCCCATCAGCATAACAAGGCTCCCAGTTCTCCATGGCCTGTCCTGCCTTTCTGGATTTTACACTTTTTTCAGATGGCCCTTTTGACCGGGGGGAAGTGAGACTTCATTGTAGTGCAGATTTCCTTTGCAAGCTTGCTTGGTTGGCCAAAAAGGGCGTATGCGTTTTTTCCTGAATATATTCAGGAAAAAACGCATACGCCCTTTTTGGCCAAGTGCATCATTGTGGACGTTCTGCCTCTTTTCCTATGCTTTCAATGCAATTCCAGTCTACCTCCTGAAATCGGTTTCCTGCAATTCTGCCCCGCTTTCAAGTCCTCTTGGCAGCCTTACTTCAGTATATTTTTGGACGATAGCTGTCATTTATAACTCTGCAGGTTTGTGAATTACAGTGCCCCTGAGCTCCTTTCTTCAACTCGCTTTCTTGTGAGCTGGCCGCAACACCGCAGGATGGCTTCAGGCCCTAATCTGGTTCCGGCACGGCACGCTGAGCCTTTGGTTATTTCCTCTTCCTGGTGGGAAATGAGAGTTAAATTTGCCCGTCCAGACACCTCCAGCTAGTCTCTCATTGGTTCTCGCTATTCCTGTTCATCTTCCGCAGAAATTGCAAACTGGGCCAAACAGGAGGTTAAAGGGACTGACTCTCCAAGTCGGGAGAGTGTTAGTAAAGCGTCTGGAATGTTGCACCCGAGTACCAGGGTACGAAAACTGAGACATATTTGAACACGTCTCCCGATCACATGGTTGATCATACTCTAGGTTCCACATGCATGTTTTAGCTGAAGGAAGAATACCTTAAACCTGGGTAGTTGAAACCCGTGGAATGGGTACCATGCAATATGACTTCAAAGGGTCTTCATTTGCTCACCGAACCTCTCCAATCCTATCACTGCTGCGTTTATGTCCCTGTACACATGCTTGATTCTCTTTCGGAGACATAGCAATCCATAGGTTTTAAGATACTTAAGAGTCAGGTACATTCTTAGGCGTTTAATATGCGGTGTTGAGTCCATTTCGTTGAGCAAGGAGTAGCTCTTGTCTATTCCATATTTGGCTTAAGGAACTTTATCTGTGCTCATTTCAATCTCTGGTTTTATGCAGCACCCCAACTCACCTTTACCCTTAAACAAGCATAAGTTGGTTTTCTAAATTTGAGACCCTGTTCTGTTCTGTAATTCAGTTCCTGTGTAGCCAAGTTTACATTCCGTGTATTACTGATATCTTATGATGTTTCTTTTTCTGTGTGACTTATTTCAGTTAGAATCATCGTACCTGAATCCACTCATTGTGCTGCTACGGGCCTGATGGCATAGATTTCACTGCTGAGTGATACTGCATTGTACGTAAGTACCACAAGTTCTTTATCCATTTTTCACTTTCTGTGATATTGAACTTGTACGGTAAACGAGGTTCTTGTAAACAGAGGCGTCCCAAACATTGGGGTGGCTGTATCTTTTTGATTTTAATTTCCCTAAGCTATAGGACCATAAGTGGAAGTGCCCTAGGCTCTGTTGCTTTGTTTTTTAGATGTTTCAGGAAACACCATACACTTCTCCCGAGTGTCTGTTGGCAGTTTACATCCCGCCCATCAGCATAACAAGGCTCCCAGTTCTCCATGGCCTGTCCTGCCTTTCTGGATTTTACACTTTTTTCAGATGGCCCTTTTGACCGGGGGGAAGTGAGACTTCATTGTAGTGCAGATTTCCTTTGCAAGCTTGCTTGGTTGGCCAAAAAGGGCGTATGCGTTATTTCCTGAATATATTCAGGAAAAAACGCATACGCCCTTTTTGGCCAAGTGCATCATTGTGGACGTTCTGCCTCTTTTCCTATGCTTTCAATGCAATTCCAGTCTACCTCCTGAAATCGGTTTCCTGCAATTCTGCCCCGCTTTCAAGTCCTCTTGGCAGCCTTACTTCAGTATATTTTTGGACGATAGCTGTCATTTATAACTCTGCAGGTTTGTGAATTACAGTGCCCCTGAGCTCCTTTCTTCAACTCGCTTTCTTGTGAGCTGGCCGCAACACCGCAGGATGGCTTCAGGCCCTAATCTGGTTCCGGCACGGCACGCTGAGCCTTTGGTTATTTCCTCTTCCTGGTGGGAAATGAGAGTTAAATTTGCCCGTCCAGACACCTCCAGCTAGTCTCTCATTGGTTCTCGCTATTCCTGTTCATCTTCCGCAGAAATTGCAAACTGGGCCAAACAGGAGGTTAAAGGGACTGACTCTCCAAGTCGGGAGAGTGTTAGTAAAGCGTCTGGAATGTTGCACCCGAGTACCAGGGTACGAAAACTGAGACATATTTGAACACGTCTCCCGATCACATGGTTGATCATACTCTAGGTTCCACATGCATGTTTTAGCTGAAGGAAGAATACCTTAAACCTGGGTAGTTGAAACCCGTGGAATGGGTACCATGCAATATGACTTCAAAGGGTCTTCATTTGCTCACCGAACCTCTCCAATCCTATCACTGCTGCGTTTATGTCCCTGTACACATGCTTGATTCTCTTTCGGAGACATAGCAATCCATAGGTTTTAAGATACTTAAGAGTCAGGTACATTCTTAGGCGTTTAATATGCGGTGTTGAGTCCATTTCGTTGAGCAAGGAGTAGCTCTTGTCTGTTCCATATTTGGCTTAAGGAACTTTATCTGTGCTCATTTCAATCTCTGGTTTTATGCAGCACCCCAACTCACCTTTACCCTTAAACAAGCATAAGTTGGTTTTCTAAATTTGAGACCCTGTTCTGTTCTGTAATTCAGTTCCTGTGTAGCCAAGTTTACATTCCGTGTATTACTGATATCTTATGATGTTTCTTCTTCTGTGTGACTTATTTCAGTTAGAATCATCGTACCTGAATCCACTCATTGTGCTGCTACGGGCCTGATGACATAGATTTCACTGCTGAGTGATACTGCATTGTACGTAAGTACCACAAGTTCTTTATCCATTTTTCACTTTCTGTGATATTGAACTTGTACGGTAAACGAGGTTCTTGTAAACAGAGGCGTCCCAAACATTGGGGTGGCTGTATCTTTTTGATTTTAATTTCCCTAAGCTATAGGACCATAAGTGGAAGTGCCCTAGGCTCTGTTGCTTTGTTTTTTAGATGTTTCAGGAAACACCATACACTTCTCCCGAGTGTCTGTTGGCAATTTACATCCCGCCCATCAGCATAACAAGGCTCCCAGTTCTCCATGGCCTGTCCTGCCTTTCTGGATTTTACACTTTTTTCAGATGGCCCTTTTGACCGGGGGGAAGTGAGACTTCATTGTAGTGCAGATTTCCTTTGCAAGCTTGCTTGGTTGGCCAAAAAGGGCGTATGCGTTTTTTCCTGAATATATTCAGGAAAAAACGCATACGCCCTTTTTGGCCAAGTGCATCATTGTGGACGTTCTGCCTCTTTTCCTATGCTTTCAATGCAATTCCAGTCTACCTCCTGAAATCGGTTTCCTGCAATTCTGCCCCGCTTTCAAGTCCTCTTGGCAGCCTTACTTCAGTATATTTTTGGACGATAGTTGTCATTTATAACTCTGCAGGTTTGTGAATTACAGTGCCCCTGAGCTCCTTTCTTCAACTCGTTTTCTTGTGAGCTGGCCGCAACACCGCAGGATGGCTTCAGGCCCTAATCTGGTTCCGGCACGGCACGCTGAGCCTTTGGTTATTTCCTCTTCCTGGTGGGAAATGAGAGTTAAATTTGCCCGTCCAGACACCTCCAGCTAGTCTCTCATTGGTTCTCGCTATTCCTGTTCATCTTCCGCAGAAATTGCAAACTGGGCCAAACAGGAGGTTAAAGGGACTGACTCTCCAAGTCGGGAGAGTGTTAGTAAAGCGTCTGGAATGTTGCACCCGAGTACCAGGGTACGAAAACTGAGACATATTTGAACACGTCTCCCGATCACATGGTTGATCATACTCTAGGTTCCACATGCATGTTTTAGCTGAAGGAAGAATACCTTAAACCTGGGTAGTTGAAACCCGTGGAATGGGTACCATGCAATATGACTTCAAAGGGTCTTCATTTGCTCACCGAACCTCTCCAATCCTATCACTGCTGCGTTTATGTCCCTGTACACATGCTTGATTCTCTTTCGGAGACATAGCAATCCATAGGTTTTAAGATACTTAAGAGTCAGGTACATTCTTAGGCGTTTAATATGGGGTGTTGAGTCCATTTCGTTGAGCAAGGAGTAGCTCTTGTCTATTCCATATTTGGCTTAAGGAACTTTATCTGTGCTCATTTCAATCTCTGGTTTTATGCAGCACCCCAACTCACCTTTACCCTTAAACAAGCATAAGTTGGTTTTCTAAATTTGAGACCCTCTTCTGTTCTGTAATTCAGTTCCTGTGTAGCCAAGTTTACATTCCGTGTATTACTGATATCTTATGATGTTTCTTCTTCTGTGTGACTTATTTCAGTTAGAATCATCGTACCTGAATCCACTCATTGTGCTGCTACGGGCCTGATGACACAGATTTCACTGCTGAGTGATACTGCATTGTACGTAAGTACCACAAGTTCTTTATCCATTTTTCACTTTCTGTGATATTGAACTTGTACGGTAAACGAGGTTCTTGTAAACAGAGGCGTCCCAAACATTGGGGTGGCTGTATCTTTTTGATTTTAATTTCCCTAAGCTATAGGACCATAAGTGGAAGTGCCCTAGGCTCTGTTGCTTTGTTTTTTAGATGTTTCAGGAAACACCATACACTTCTCCCGAGTGTCTGTTGGCAGTTTACATCCCGCCCATCAGCATAACAAGGCTCCCAGTTCTCCATGGCCTGTCCTGCCTTTCTGGATTTTACACTTTTTTCAGATGGCCCTTTTGACCGGGGGGAAGTGAGACTTCATTGTAGTGCAGATTTCCTTTGCAAGCTTGCTTGGTTGGCCAAAAAGGGCGTATGCGTTTTTTCCTGAATATATTCAGGAAAAAACGCATACGCCCTTTTTGGCCAAGTGCATCATTGTGGACGTTCTGCCTCTTTTCCTATGCTTTCAATGCAATTCCAGTCTACCTCCTGAAATCGGTTTCCTGCAATTCTGCCCCGCTTTCAAGTCCTCTTGGCAGCCTTACTTCAGTATATTTTTGGACGATAGCTGTCATTTATAACTCTGCAGGTTTGTGAATTACAGTGCCCCTGAGCTCCTTTCTTCAACTCGCTTTCTTGTGAGCTGGCCGCAACACCGCAGGATGGCTTCAGGCCCTAATCTGGTTCCGGCACGGCACGCTGAGCCTTTGGTTATTTCCTCTTCCTGGTGGGAAATGAGAGTTAAATTTGCCCGTCCAGACACCTCCAGCTAGTCTCTCATTGGTTCTCGCTATTCCTGTTCATCTTCCGCAGAAATTGCAAACTGGGCCAAACAGGAGGTTAAAGGGACTGACTCTCCAAGTCGGGAGAGTGTTAGTAAAGCGTCTGGAATGTTGCACCCGAGTACCAGGGTACGAAAACTGAGACATATTTGAACACGTCTCCCGATCACATGGTTGATCATACTCTAGGTTCCACATGCATGTTTTAGCTGAAGGAAGAATACCTTAAACCTGGGTAGTTGAAACCCGTGGAATGGGTACCATGCAATATGACTTCAAAGGGTCTTCATTTGCTCACCGAACCTCTCCAATCCTATCACTGCTGCGTTTATGTCCCTGTACACATGCTTGATTCTCTTTCGGAGACATAGCAATCCATAGGTTTTAAGATACTTAAGAGTCAGGTACATTCTTAGGCGTTTAATATGGGGTGTTGAGTCCATTTCGTTGAGCAAGGAGTAGCTCTTGTCTATTCCATATTTGGCTTAAGGAACTTTATCTGTGCTCATTTCAATCTCTGGTTTTATGCAGCACCCCAACTCACCTTTACCCTTAAACAAGCATAAGTTGGTTTTCTAAATTTGAGACCCTGTTCTGTTCTGTAATTCAGTTCCTGTGTAGCCAAGTTTACATTCCGTGTATTACTGATATCTTATGATGTTTCTTCTTCTGTGTGACTTATTTCAGTTAGAATCATCGTACCTGAATCCACTCATTGTGCTGCTACGGGCCTGATGACATAGATTTCACTGCTGAGTGATACTGCATTGTACGTAAGTACCACAAGTTCTTTATCCATTTTTCACTTTCTGTGATATTGAACTTGTACGGTAAACGAGGTTCTTGTAAACAGAGGCGTCCCAAACATTGGGGTGGCTGTATCTTTTTGATTTTAATTTCCCTAAGCTATAGGACCATAAGTGGAAGTGCCCTAGGCTCTGTTGCTTTGTTTTCTAGATGTTTCAGGAAACACCATACACTTCTCCCGAGTGTCTGTTGGCAATTTACATCCCGCCCATCAGCATAACAAGGCTCCCAGTTCTCCATGGCCTGTCCTGCCTTTCTGGATTTTACACTTTTTTCAGATGGCCCTTTTGACCGGGGGGAAGTGAGACTTCATTGTAGTGCAGATTTCCTTTGCAAGCTTGCTTGGTTGGCCAAAAAGGGCGTATGCGTTTTTTCCTGAATATATTCAGGAAAAAACGCATATGCCCTTTTTGGCCAAGTGCATCATTGTGGACGTTCTGCCTCTTTTCCTATGCTTTCAATGCAATTCCAGTCTACCTCCTGAAATCGGTTTCCTGCAATTCTGCCCCGCTTTCAAGTCCTCTTGGCAGCCTTACTTCAGTATATTTTTGGACGATAGTTGTCATTTATAACTCTGCAGGTTTGTGAATTACAGTGCCCCTGAGCTCCTTTCTTCAACTCGTTTTCTTGTGAGCTGGCCGCAACACCGCAGGATGGCTTCAGGCCCTAATCTGGTTCCGGCACGGCACGCTGAGCCTTTGGTTATTTCCTCTTCCTGGTGGGAAATGAGAGTTAAATTTGCCCGTCCAGACACCTCCAGCTAGTCTCTCATTGGTTCTCGCTATTCCTGTTCATCTTCCGCAGAAATTGCAAACTGGGCCAAACAGGAGGTTAAAGGGACTGACTCTCCAAGTCGGGAGAGTGTTAGTAAAGCGTCTGGAATGTTGCACCCGAGTACCAGGGTACGAAAACTGAGACATATTTGAACACGTCTCCCGATCACATGGTTGATCATACTCTAGGTTCCACATGCATGTTTTAGCTGAAGGAAGAATACCTTAAACCTGGGTAGTTGAAACCCGTGGAATGGGTACCATGCAATATGACTTCAAAGGGTCTTCATTTGCTCACCGAACCTCTCCAATCCTATCACTGCTGCGTTTATGTCCCTGTACACATGCTTGATTCTCTTTCGGAGACATAGCAATCCATAGGTTTTAAGATACTTAAGAGTCAGGTACATTCTTAGGCGTTTAATATGCGGTGTTGAGTCCATTTCGTTGAGCAAGGAGTAGCTCTTGTCTATTCCATATTTGGCTTAAGGAACTTTATCTGTGCTCATTTCAATCTCTGGTTTTATGCAGCACCCCAACTCACCTTTACCCTTAAACAAGCATAAGTTGGTTTTCTAAATTTGAGACCCTGTTCTGTTCTGTAATTCAGTTCCTGTGTAGCCAAGTTTACATTCCGTGTATTACTGATATCTTATGATGTTTCTTTTTCTGTGTGACTTATTTCAGTTAGAATCATCGTACCTGAATCCACTCATTGTGCTGCTACGGGCCTGATGACATAGATTTCACTGCTGAGTGATACTGCATTGTACGTAAGTACCACAAGTTCTTTATCCATTTTTCACTTTCTGTGATATTGAACTTGTACGGTAAACGAGGTTCTTGTAAACAGAGGCGTCCCAAACATTGGGGTGGCTGTATCTTTTTGATTTTAATTTCCCTAAGCTATAGGACCATAAGTGGAAGTGCCCTAGGCTCTGTTGCTTTGTTTTTTAGATGTTTCAGGAAACACCATACACTTCTCCCGAGTGTCTGTTGGCAATTTACATCCCGCCCATCAGCATAACAAGGCTCCCAGTTCTCCATGGCCTGTCCTGCCTTTCTGGATTTTACACTTTTTTCAGATGGCCCTTTTGACCGGGGGGAAGTGAGACTTCATTGTAGTGCAGATTTCCTTTGCAAGCTTGCTTGGTTGGCCAAAAAGGGCGTATGCGTTTTTTCCTGAATATATTCAGGAAAAAACGCATACGCCCTTTTTGGCCAAGTGCATCATTGTGGACGTTCTGCCTCTTTTCCTATGCTTTCAATGCAATTCCAGTCTACCTCCTGAAATCGGTTTCCTGCAATTCTGCCCCGCTTTCAAGTCCTCTTGGCAGCCTTACTTCAGTATATTTTTGGACGATAGCTGTCATTTATAACTCTGCAGGTTTGTGAATTACAGTGCCCCTGAGCTCCTTTCTTCAACTCGCTTTCTTGTGAGCTGGCCGCAACACCGCAGGATGGCTTCAGGCCCTAATCTGGTTCCGGCACGGCACGCTGAGCCTTTGGTTATTTCCTCTTCCTGGTGGGAAATGAGAGTTAAATTTGCCCGTCCAGACACCTCCAGCTAGTCTCTCATTGGTTCTCGCTATTCCTGTTCATCTTCCGCAGAAATTGCAAACTGGGCCAAACAGGAGGTTAAAGGGACTGACTCTCCAAGTCGGGAGAGTGTTAGTAAAGCGTCTGGAATGTTGCACCCGAGTACCAGGGTACGAAAACTGAGACATATTTGAACACGTCTCCCGATCACATGGTTGATCATACTCTAGGTTCCACATGCATGTTTTAGCTGAAGGAAGAATACCTTAAACCTGGGTAGTTGAAACCCGTGGAATGGGTACCATGCAATATGACTTCAAAGGGTCTTCATTTGCTCACCGAACCTCTCCAATCCTATCACTGCTGCGTTTATGTCCCTGTACACATGCTTGATTCTCTTTCGGAGACATAGCAATCCATAGGTTTTAAGATACTTAAGAGTCAGGTACATTCTTAGGCGTTTAATATGCGGTGTTGAGTCCATTTCGTTGAGCAAGGAGTAGCTCTTGTCTATTCCATATTTGGCTTAAGGAACTTTATCTGTGCTCATTTCAATCTCTGGTTTTATGCAGCACCCCAACTCACCTTTACCCTTAAACAAGCATAAGTTGGTTTTCTAAATTTGAGACCCTGTTCTGTTCTGTAATTCAGTTCCTGTGTAGCCAAGTTTACATTCCGTGTATTACTGATATCTTATGATGTTTCTTTTTCTGTGTGACTTATTTCAGTTAGAATCATCGTACCTGAATCCACTCATTGTGCTGCTACGGGCCTGATGACATAGATTTCACTGCTGAGTGATACTGCATTGTACGTAAGTACCACAAGTTCTTTATCCATTTTTCACTTTCTGTGATATTGAACTTGTACGGTAAACGAGGTTCTTGTAAACAGAGGCGTCCCAAACATTGGGGTGGCTGTATCTTTTTGATTTTAATTTCCCTAAGCTATAGGACCATAAGTGGAAGTGCCCTAGGCTCTGTTGCTTTGTTTTTTAGATGTTTCAGGAAACACCATACACTTCTCCCGAGTGTCTGTTGGCAATTTACATCCCGCCCATCAGCATAACAAGGCTCCCAGTTCTCCATGGCCTGTCCTGCCTTTCTGGATTTTACACTTTTTTCAGATGGCCCTTTTGACCGGGGGGAAGTGAGACTTCATTGTAGTGCAGATTTCCTTTGCAAGCTTGCTTGGTTGGCCAAAAAGGGCGTATGCGTTTTTTCCTGAATATATTCAGGAAAAAACGCATACGCCCTTTTTGGCCAAGTGCATCATTGTGGACGTTCTGCCTCTTTTCCTATGCTTTCAATGCAATTCCAGTCTACCTCCTGAAATCGGTTTCCTGCAATTCTGCCCCGCTTTCAAGTCCTCTTGGCAGCCTTACTTCAGTATATTTTTGGACGATAGCTGTCATTTATAACTCTGCAGGTTTGTGAATTACAGTGCCCCTGAGCTCCTTTCTTCAACTCGCTTTCTTGTGAGCTGGCCGCAACACCGCAGGATGGCTTCAGGCCCTAATCTGGTTCCGGCACGGCACGCTGAGCCTTTGGTTATTTCCTCTTCCTGGTGGGAAATGAGAGTTAAATTTGCCCGTCCAGACACCTCCAGCTAGTCTCTCATTGGTTCTCGCTATTCCTGTTCATCTTCCGCAGAAATTGCAAACTGGGCCAAACAGGAGGTTAAAGGGACTGACTCTCCAAGTCGGGAGAGTGTTAGTAAAGCGTCTGGAATGTTGCACCCGAGTACCAGGGTACGAAAACTGAGACATATTTGAACACGTCTCCCGATCACATGGTTGATCATACTCTAGGTTCCACATGCATGTTTTAGCTGAAGGAAGAATACCTTAAACCTGGGTAGTTGAAACCCGTGGAATGGGTACCATGCAATATGACTTCAAAGGGTCTTCATTTGCTCACCGAACCTCTCCAATCCTATCACTGCTGCGTTTATGTCCCTGTACACATGCTTGATTCTCTTTCGGAGACATAGCAATCCATAGGTTTTAAGATACTTAAGAGTCAGGTACATTCTTAGGCGTTTAATATGGGGTGTTGAGTCCATTTCGTTGAGCAAGGAGTAGCTCTTGTCTATTCCATATTTGGCTTAAGGAACTTTATCTGTGCTCATTTCAATCTCTGGTTTTATGCAGCACCCCAACTCACCTTTACCCTTAAACAAGCATAAGTTGGTTTTCTAAATTTGAGACCCTGTTCTGTTCTGTAATTCAGTTCCTGTGTAGCCAAGTTTACATTCCGTGTATTACTGATATCTTATGATGTTTCTTTTTCTGTGTGACTTATTTCAGTTAGAATCATCGTACCTGAATCCACTCATTGTGCTGCTACGGGCCTGATGACATAGATTTCACTGCTGAGTGATACTGCATTGTACGTAAGTACCACAAGTTCTTTATCCATTTTTCACTTTCTGTGATATTGAACTTGTACGGTAAACGAGGTTCTTGTAAACAGAGGCGTCCCAAACATTGGGGTGGCTGTATCTTTTTGATTTTAATTTCCCTAAGCTATAGGACCATAAGTGGAAGTGCCCTAGGCTCTGTTGCTTTGTTTTTTAGATGTTTCAGGAAACACCATACACTTCTCCCGAGTGTCTGTTGGCAATTTACATCCCGCCCATCAGCATAACAAGGCTCCCAGTTCTCCATGGCCTGTCCTGCCTTCTGGATTTTACACTTTTTTCAGATGGCCCTTTTGACCGGGGGAAGTGAGACTTCATTGTAGTGCAGATTTCCTTTGCAAGCTTGCTTGGTTGGCCAAAAAGGGCGTATGCGTTTTTTCCTGAATATATTCAGGAAAAAACGCATACGCCCTTTTTGGCCAAGTGCATCATTGTGGACGTTCTGCCTCTTTTCCTATGCTTTCAATGCAATTCCAGTCTACCTCCTGAAATCGGTTTCCTGCAATTCTGCCCCGCTTTCAAGTCCTCTTGGCAGCCTTACTTCAGTATATTTTTGGACGATAGTTGTCATTTATAACTCTGCAGGTTTGTGAATTACAGTGCCCCTGAGCTCCTTTCTTCAACTCGTTTTCTTGTGAGCTGGCCGCAACACCGCAGGATGGCTTCAGGCCCTAATCTGGTTCCGGCACGGCACGCTGAGCCTTTGGTTATTTCCTCTTCCTGGTGGGAAATGAGAGTTAAATTTGCCCGTCCAGACACCTCCAGCTAGTCTCTCATTGGTTCTCGCTATTCCTGTTCATCTTCCGCAGAAATTGCAAACTGGGCCAAACAGGAGGTTAAAGGGACTGACTCTCCAAGTCGGGAGAGTGTTAGTAAAGCGTCTGGAATGTTGCACCCGAGTACCAGGGTACGAAAACTGAGACATATTTGAACACGTCTCCCGATCACATGGTTGATCATACTCTAGGTTCCACATGCATGTTTTAGCTGAAGGAAGAATACCTTAAACCTGGGTAGTTGAAACCCGTGGAATGGGTACCATGCAATATGACTTCAAAGGGTCTTCATTTGCTCACCGAACCTCTCCAATCCTATCACTGCTGCGTTTATGT